>NW_015114157.1:68355-104574 GCF_001443285.1 Poecilia latipinna
AGAACATGCAAACTCCATGCAGAAAGACCGGGGCCGGGAATCGAACCCAGAACCTTCTTGCTGCACGGCAACAGCTCTATAATGATAATCATAAAGCATTATTTAAAAAAAAAACGAAAAATCTTCTTTTTCCCCTCAATGCTATTTAACTGATCAACAACATTCTCAAATTTCAATTCCCTATTAAAACCTAATTCCGTTTTAATGGGCGCTTTCCTCTTTGATATCCAATTTTGACTTCCAATGATTCACTTCCTGCTAAAGAGCCAGGCTGATTTTTCTTCAACTCTGATGGTTGAAGAAAAATCCACATATAAGCGGCTTATAGTCCGGAAAATACGTATATGAAAAAAAGTCTGAATGCTCTCTGGTATTGTTCAGGGGGCCGGACCAAATGTGGAGGCGGGCCGGATCTGGACCCCGGGCCGTAGTTTGGGGACCACTGTCTTACTGTTTTCTGAAGACTTCATATTACACCTCATTTCCATTGATTGTGGTTCTGATCCAAAAGTATCACAAGAAATTATTACTGACTATCAAGTCGAAATACTAAACCAACTTTTACCTGGTAAAAATTATTTTACAAATTTCAAATGTGATGACATTTGATAATGTGGAGTTTTCAAAAATATATATTTCTGCCCACCTGGCATTTTCTGTCCGTGGTACAGAACAATTTTTTTGCTCCTGAAATAGTATGAATAAAAAAAGCCAAGGTGATAAAACAATCTGCGCCTTCTTTCTTTTCCAGGAAACAAGAGCCAGTTGATGGAGGCGGCTCTGGGATTTGCCCTGGGAGCCGTGGGAGGATGCATACTGGGCGCTACGGAGGACCCGGTGGATAGGATATTGTCTGCGATGACTGCAAGTGGTCCACTGAAACCAGTGATGGAGGAGGTCAAGGTGATGGGTCCCCTGGGACTGGGCACGCTTGTGGGAGCAACAGCACTGACAACAGCGATGACATCCGTCATAGCAGGAGTTGTTTTGGCGGCGGCGGTAGCCTCGGTGTTTGTAACACTGAGGAGCTGCAGCAGTTCCAATGCAGATTCTGCTGGCTTGTGGGCATCAGCGGGGTGTGCTGGCATTCTAGGGACCACACTCAGCGGAGCAACATTTGGGAAGGCAATCGAATGGATTGTGAAGACCTACGGCATGGTGGGACTTCTGTGGGCTTTAGGCCTGTTCACCGTTCTTAAACCGCCTCTTAGTGTTTTATTCCAGCTGGCATGGACCCAGGGAGAGACCTGTTGCACTCTAGGGGTTGATGTCATGTCCAGAGAGAGGGAAGACATTGAGATTATTGAGTGGCAGCAGAGACAAAGGGTGGCTCTGCAAATAGAGGAGAGGATATTGTCCATAGAGAAGGGAGGTAACCAGGTGGGTGACAAGGCGAGATGGATCACTGAAAAAAGAGAAAGGGAGGCGATAGACAAGAGGAAAATCGAGAATAAAGAGGCTGAAATGGAGCAAAGAACCATCCACGACTGGATCAACACCATTTTGGTCAAACAAGTCGATTTCTTGGCTTTCACGGGAATACCAATGGCGGTGGTTTCCTTTGTCACCTCAGTTTTGGGATTGTTTGGCTATGGGAGCCATCAGGTTGTGCTTATAGTGCTTCTGGCTTTAGTTGTCCTCATTGCCTTTGTTCTTATGCAGTCCTCTGACTTTAAGTTCTGGATGTTGGTGGGGTGCATGGGAATGTTTGCAACCTTCATCATTGCCATGCTCACGCTGCATGCCAAGCAGGAGGCCGTTGTAACTGCTACAAAGATGAGCCAGGCGGGGTACAATCAGTCCGCAGAATCTATCAGCACTCGGATGAACCTTCAGTCTTCCCTGGAGGCTGTGAGCACATCCTTTTTTGGGGCAAAAATGTGTCAGCTGGGCCTGGGGGCCACAGTGGGAGGGGCATTAGTTCGCAGAGCAGCTGGCGAGGTGAAAGTTATTGTAGGGGCCGCTTCGGTTGCAGGAGTCCTACTCGCAGGGATGGACGCTTTAGCTCCAGTTCTGAGTGACGGAGAGATGGCGGGTGCCCTGCTGGGAGTGGTTGGAGCAGCAGGGGTGTCAGTTGGCGCAACATCAGTGGCAGCTACAAGATGGTCCTCATGGCTGGGAACTGTGGGGACAGTGGCAGGGCTGATTCTAGGAGCATTAGGGATGGGAAAGTTGCATTTTGTCAATATTGGGCTTCAGCTTCCTGTGGCCTTTGTGTTTGCAATGTCCAATCCTTTTTAACTAGTACTGTATTATACTACAAACTGTAACTGATTTCTAAATTATTTGAATTTACCATGTTTTAATAAAGTATATTGAGATCATGTTGGTTTGCTAGAATTTATTGCTAAGTCTAAGTGTGATCTTGTTCACTTGACTTTGTGTGCCAGATCACAGAAGTGAAACCCTCCTGCTGACTGACAACACTCTATAATAAACATAACCTGGAGAAAGTGTTTCTGTCTGTTTTCGAACCAGAGACCTTTTGCGTGTAAAGCAAAAATGCGAAATCTGACTCACCTAAAAACCAAGGTCTTGACCCGTTTTAAGTGAACTCTAGTGCGGTTCTACTGCTAACATGAGAAATGGTTCATGTTGAGCCCATTGTTGAAGAGTGTTTGTTTGGCACATCTGCCAAAGACAAAAGAGAAATTCTACAATCGCTGAATCTGACACTACGCCATTTTTGTTTGCATTTCATAAAAAAGGAAGTTGTGCTCAGAGTCTTGCTCAGAGGTTTAATGTCTTTTCCTTCAGTGGTTCTTAGTGCAGCACGAGGAGGTAAATATACTGCTCAAAAAAATAAAGGGAACATTTCACTTTAATTTTGTGTGTGGCTCCAAATCCAGGCCTCCATTGGTTAATAAATTTTATTTCCATTGATGATTTTTGTGGGATTTTGTTGTCAGCACATTCAACTTTGTACAGAACAAAGTATTCAATGAGAATATTTCATTCATTCAGATCTAGGATGTGTTATTTGAGTGTTCCCTTTATTTTTTTGAGCAGTGTAGTTTCCTCAAAGACTTTGGTTTGTCTGACACAGTGACACCAGCTGAAAATGTAACAAATGTTGCAATTTTGGTCCTCAATCGAACTGAGTCTACCAGACAATCAGATGTGAAAACACCCTTAAACAATTTCCTTATTACAAAAACCCAAGTGTCTTCATGTCCCATTTGATCGAGCCAGTACTAGTGAACAAGACAACAACATACATTTCATTAGCTTAGTTTTAAAGTCTACAAAGCTACATTCAGAAAATAATTAGCAAATGTGTGATGTTGGGGATTTTTTTAACACCATCCCCTTATGCAATATCAAGTAAATGTCTTTGACTTGTAACCAATGACTCAACACTGAGGAACATCTCTAGGATGCCATCTTTATTCTCCAACCACCCAGATAGGGTGTCACCCAAGCCTTTTTTTTCTGTACATAAACATGCTCACAGAAAGACATATGGCTAAACAGATCACAGGTAACATATTTGAAATATCTAAACAACATTTACATATTACTTTCCAACAATATTCAGAGCCGTTTTATTTCATAACTGGTAACTAATGTAAATTAAACAATGTGTACATAAAACTTCAGCTAACTAGGACCACAATTGCTCTCTTACCTCCCGGTGCCCGTTAGTTCAGTAAACAAAACACTAAAATGCTCACTAAAAACAAGACTAAATAAGTTCTTCAAAAGGTTACGTTGTGAGAGTAAGACCACTGTAGACTCTACTAACCTGTAAACAGGAAAAACCATCTTGGAGTAACGAGGCAGAAACAAATCCGTACTTAACAAATCCTCCATTACGAGAGCACACTGCCTCCTACTGGTAGCTTTCTGCTACTGCAATCAAGTTAATTACAATAGATGCCAAATCTCGAAATTAGAAATATACATAAAAAAACATATCAAGTAATTCAATATCAAAACACAAAAAGAAAACAATAATAATAACAATAATTAATAACAATGATAAAACAGAAACCATTGCTTTTTGTGTATGCCACATCTGCACGTTTGTTAACAATAGTTGCCCCACTGTTACCAACTCAGTGACTTTCTTGTCATATTTCAGACAAAATAAATTGGTATCGGCATGTCAGGCTTTTCAAAGATTGGTAATTGGCAATCGGCCAGAAAACTGCAATGGTGCAGCCCAACTTAAGATGGAATACATAGATATTCATGACATAGTTTGATTAAATTAAATTAAATCTTAGGTGTAATATATTAAAAGTCGTTAAAAATGTAATTTGTAATTGGAGTCTCTCTCATCTGAGAGTTTGGACTGGTACCGGGCTGAGTCTGAACCTTCAAATAATTTTAATTGGAGAAGTTACACTTAACTTAGAAGCTGAAGGAAAAATAATGTTTGTATTAGATACATGAATTATCATGCTCGGCAGCAAACAACATATCTCCAACTACAGCTCAGAGCAGCTCATTGACATATTAATGCAGTAGCCATGTAGCCTGATGGAGAAACATTTTGCTAAGCAACGTCAAACATTGAGAAGTTAATTATTGTTATCAAACGTTATCAAACACGTTGTTTTGAAGTCAAACAACCCTTAGAAACATTTCGGGCCAACCAGGAGAATCAACTCGTTTAAAGTTAAATCTCAGTTTCACACAAATACAAACTCTGTAGCATTTTGGCTGTTGAACAGGTTGCTATCAAGCTAATTTTCTATTAGCAGCTCCACAAATCTTTCTGATAAACATTACATTACCAAGACACGTTAAAACATACCTTTATCTTTGCTTTTTCTCTATTCTTCCTCTTTCTTTTTTCTCGCCCTGAAGGATAAATCATTTTTTGCTAACTCATCTTCCACCGGTGATTTGGAGGTTTGGACGCGATCTGCACAGCAGCTCAGATTATCGTACAGTGCGGTACGTACCGCGGCCACCAGGGGGCCCCCAAAAGTAATTAATTTTTTAATTTCTCTTCTTGCCTATCTTAAGAAGTATTTCTACAATACATTATCAAATACATATTATTGTAAAAATAATCATAATTCATAATTAATGTCTGTTTCTGTAATTTAATCACATAGAAATTATTACTAAAATAAAAAAAATATATGTTCCACTTAGGGGGCCCCCTAGTGACCCCGGGGCCCTAAGCGGCTGTTTAGTTTGCTTATGCGTTGGGCACGCAGTGATCCATTTTCAGTTGGTCTCTCTCCTCCTCTAGCGTCTTTTTTTCCTTTATGTTATGTTTCCTTTATGTTATGTTATGTTCACTGTTTCTCTTTTCAAGTGTGCGTTTGTCTCTCCTCAAGGCACAGATGTTTTCCAAGAACTTTCTGCACTGATCAGGCTTCAGTCGCCCACACTCTTCCTCCATCTTGTGGTTTTCATCACCAAACTCGGATATGTTGCAAGCTGAGGCGGGTGCGAACTTGTTTGAGTATACTGAGAAAAAAAAGAGAAAATAACTAACTGTTATGGCTGTCTTTTGTTGTTGGTGGTTTTTTACCTACACTCTACGAAACAAAGAAGTGACACTCACATGTAAGACGAAGCGACAAATTGAGAACGGCTTGTATGATACATAGTGCGCCAATGATGAGGAAAAGCAGATGATAGCGTCTTCTGTCTGCAAGTTAAATGAATGTATATTTAAATTGATAAGCCAAAATGAAGATGTTTGTAATGTTTTGTGTTACCTGATAAATTTGCTTCCCCGTATGGCTGCTCATTAACGTAGTCTCTCATCTTCGGTCTGTGCATTGTCCCGATTTCATCAGCAGCTAGACACTGAGTGATGTCATCCTCCTGCTTTTGGTGCATTCTTAAAGAACGAGGAAAGACAAACTTAGAAGTGGTAAGAAAAGAGGAAGAGACAAGCTTAAAAAAAACCCCACATATTTTATCATGTGCATCAGACAGACAAACAGATAGATGCATTTATTGGCTGAACAAAATTGTAATTTTCCAGAGCGATGATTCACTTTGTATCTGTGTGTCATACAAATTCAATGGCCTCCTTTGAATGTGCGGATGTAACATAACAAAATGTAACTCATAGGGAGCACATTTCCCCAGGAACGATATGCATACACACAGACATATATCATAAAGGGATGACATGCATTCATGAAACATTGTTTATTACCTGTGCAGTTGAAATAAATAAGTTCAACACCTTAGTCTATTCAGTTGTAACAGAAATAGTGAATCAGCCAGTCGAGAACATTTAGGGATCTGAATACGATAAAGACGACTGAAGATCAAACCAATCATCAGACTGGAGAAGCAAAGAGGATTTATGCGACTCTGAACATGAAATGTTTTTTTTGGTCGCAGAGTGGCAGGCCTGTGTCTTTTGGTAACTCTTCATATTTTTACGTCATTTCCTGTGGTTGGCAGAGAACTGAAATGCCTTCAGAGGAGAGGAGAGTGGGCAGGCCAAATAAAATGACCAAATATAGGCATAACAATGCTCTAAACGTAGAGCATTTCCAACCCTGAAGCGGATAAGCTACAGCAGAGAGAGACCGCACCAGCTGATAGTTCCTCCAGCAAAAGACATGAAACTGATGCTATGATCTACCCAGGCCCAACAAAACTGGACCATACCTCTTTTGAAAAATGTTTCTTGATCATGTATGTGGTGGTCTCAGGGTTATGGCATTTGGAAAAGTGTTGGACAAAGTGTCTAAGCTAAAGGTCTACGCCAAACAATGGCCTCCATAGATTCTGACCAGTGGGATGTGACTAGACGGCAGACTGACAGTGTAAAGACAATTCAAAATGTCAATATGGAACAAACTGTCTGAGGAATGTGAATGAAGAAGTTCATATAATCTTACCAGAGTGCATCTGACTGGAACTGAATTGCAAATGTAAAAAGAGAAGAAGAAAAGAATAACAGGCTTTAAACGGGAAATGTCTATCTATTTCTTTGCGTACCCCAGACAAGCATCAATTCTCCTACTTTTAGCACAATAATTCTCTGCTTTCTCCTCCTTCCCTTTCACTAATATCTTCCTTGTTTGATCAAGTCGGGTAACTTGAAAAAAAAGAAAACAGAAGCAGAAATTGTGGTTCAAAATGTGAAAGATTCATCAGAGAGAAAAACAAATGTGAGGAACTAGCTGAACAAATTAAGAAAGAATGTTTTCAAAATCCTTGAAAGTTACTTCTCTAAGTGGTATATCATATTTGATTTGTAAAAGAAGTGCCACACAGGAAATTAGCAAATCACAAAGCGGTGGTGTTGCCATGGTTGAGATTTAATGACGATTTTAAGGCGTCTTTAAGGTAAACCTTTGCCTTTAGTGGCCGTTGGCAGTTTCACCTGCAATTCTAAAATAACTCTATCCAATTCTCAAAAACTGCAACATAACGAGGTTATCGTTCTCCTATTGTCATAGTTCAATATATTTATGTACATATATTGTACAATTAATGTTGCAAAGTTTCAGTTCAGACCTGATCCAAAGAGTTTAAACAGGAATCCCAGCAGACGTTAAACAATACACACCTTTTAAAATGCATATAAATAATCTTCAAGTGTGCAGTTTGTAGCCAACACAATCAGAACCAAAGGAAGAAAACTGATTTTAAATCATTTTTAAGAATGACTGTGTTACAGACTTATGAAACCTGTTCCCTTTAATCGTTACGATTCAGAGCAAAGGTTTTATTGAAATATCGTTTCCTTCTTCACTTTTTCTTACTGGGGAAACAAATGCTTTTTAGGATGTCTGAAAGGAGAACAAAAAGAAGGTGTTGCCACATTGAGAAACGAACAAAAGCAGAACCGCGTTGACGTTCAGCGTCATGCCAAACATAGATTTCTTGCCCATCGTCAGTGTTGCTCTCACAGGGTAAGATGGCGCGAGCTGCTAATCGACAGGCAGCTGAGATCGATTATGTGAATCAACCCGATCCCTCCACTAACGGGCGTCCCAAGTTAGAGACTGGGGAAAATCACGCTGAATCGGGTAAGACCCAGATGGCCTTGAAACATCATTGCTTTAAAGAATGTTTCTTCTGTATTTGACAAATTTTGATAAACTGATTGAAACTCGCTGCTGTTTCTTTTTTCCTACTTTTATGGAGTTTTAAGGAGAATATCTCCACTAATCAGTTTCCACGAAAGAGAAAAATGATATTTTAACCCTTGTAGAAATGGGGTCCAACCGACCCCACACACGTAAAACTTGTATCATTTTCCACAGTCCTCTACATTTGCCTCAGTTCTCGCACGCACAAGAGTTAAGCAGCCACACAAGAGTTTAACTGTCAATGTGTCTTCTTTTTTTCTCCCTTATGCAGGGACAAAGCTGCTCAGAATGGTCGCTGTTGGCTTTGGGCTTCTTTGCATCCTACAAGTTGCTCTCAATGTTTCCCTTCGTCTGACTCTCCGTGAGTTTTTTGTTTTTTTAACCTTTGTTGTGAGACCAAATACTTTTTTCTGAAAATCAATGTGAGACCAGGAGTTGGATCTGGAAACTTTCAGGAATGCAACTTTGAAATTCTTTTTTTCTTTTTTTTTTTAAGTATGTAAATTGCACAATGAAAGACAGCAATTAATAGTTTCAGGCTTTAGCAAAACCTTGTAGTTCTTTTTATTGCATTCTTTTTACAAACTGCATTTACAGAATGGAAAACTGTAACAATAAACAAAACTATAAACAATCCTGAAAAATTTGCTGTTAATTTTGCTCCATTTGATAGAGAAATTTGGGGGCCAAAGTCATTTTCAAACTTTTGCAATTTTTTGGGTTGTTTTGGAGTTTGATTCTAGTCAAACTCCAAAGAAAAGTGAATAACAACATAATTTGTTATTCTGTGTTCCTTATCTCTTTCTTCAACTTGACTAGCTTTGTTTCTGTTTAACTTTAATTCAATCCTTCAGTTTACCTTAGTTTTAGTTATTTGTTTTTGGTTTCATTCATTTTCCTAGTTACCCAGTTTGTGTATCTCGCTCCCTGTGCCATTTTTTCTCTCTCTCTCCCCTCACACCTACAATCCATTTCTAATCAGCCACATAGTCAAGCTCCCAGTATGTGTACAACTCTTTCTCAGTCACTCCTTGCTGGTTCCTCCCATTAAAACCTGCTTCTTCCTTGTGCATCCTGCCTTCAACTTTTCCTGGATTTCTGTTTTGGTTCTCCTCTGGCTCTCTGTGCTCCAATGTTTTTGTTTTTTGTCAGTTTTGGTCTTATTTTTTCTACTACTTCTCGATGCCTCCATAATTTCTTTACGGATACTGTATCTTTAGACTTAACATCTCCATGAAGCCACAATGAGAGACTTTCTTTCAAATCATAGCCAGCTTGTCCTACTCTTTCAGACAAACCTCAGCCCACACCAGATGTGGTGTTTTGCAGTAATGAGACTCAGGACATGTGCAAGCTGAAGCAAGAGACCAGTAAGTGCGAGGATTATGAAATGTCACATAAGAAATTATGTGACAATTCATATGTGGAAAGCTTTAGATCAGTGGTGTCCAAACCTTTTGCTACATGGGCCAAAATCTCTAACTTAAAAATGCGTGTGGGCCAAAATTAAATTACATTTATTTTATTTATTTTTGCTTGCTCAGCAATCAACAATATGTAATATTTCAAACACAGTAGGCACAATTTTTAGCTGTTGTTGGAAATGTCAATTATTTTGTAAATCCAAAACTGAAAAAAGTTTTGCACATTTTAATTATTAAAAGCAATAATGCAAGTTCCACAAAAAAATCACAGCAACAAAAATGTGGTTTTAACAGACCAAGTGTGTGTTGTACCTAAAGATGATTGTAATGCTATTTAAAGTTGTTAGCAATAATATTGCCCATGTTAAATGTAAAAATAAATAAATAAATAAATAAATAAATAAAATAAAGTCTCCATTTGTATAAACCGATTTAAAAGGATAAATTTGTGCTTTTCTTGAATTGCAATTCAGGCTTAAAAAAAATCACTCCAGGGACCGCAAACGGCCCACGGACCTCATTTTGGACACCCGCGCTTCAGTCTTTTCCAGTATGAGTCAAACATTAAGCTTATAAGACGTTTCATCACCTCAACAGGGGAGTATCTCCAGAAAGGATGGCTATATTTCTGCGACAGTTTTTATTACATGTCGTCCATCAAGAAGACTTGGAACGAGAGCCGGAAGTACTGCCAGCAGGAGGGCGCCGACCTGGTGGTCATCAACAGCAGAGAGGAACAGGTAGGTTCCTGTTACCACGAAAGAAAATCGTTATTAGGCAAAATGCAAATTAGCAATAATCTTCAATTTGACTGATTTCTTGTATTCATTATTATTATTTTTATTTTCTGCGTAAGAACTTTACCACACAGTATAGCAGGGGCAGGCTCACCTGGATCGGACTGTACGAGTTAGGTGGGACAGAGCAGTGGATATGGGTGGATGGAGCTCTGCTGACGGACAGGTTTTTACTTTTTTTGTTGTTTGTTTTAACATTTAAAAAAAAAAAAAAAACTACCTGGAAACATCCATTAATGGATGGTGCAGTTCTTCCCAAACTGCACCATCACGCAGCAGCTTAAACCACACGTGATCAAACTACTGGCGGTAAATCTGTTAACAGTGAACGTGGTGAAATCGGATCGCTTTTTAAACGATCCCCGGTGTCTTCTCTGTTCTCTTTGCCTGGAACATTTTCCTCGTTGTGTCTCTGATGTTGTCATGGTTTTTTGTCGTCTTCGTTTTAAGCTACTGGGGCCCCAACGAGCCAAACAGGTTGGAAAAAGTAAATCCAAGATGTGTGGAGATGAGGTTCTTCGACACCGAAAACAGCTGGAATGATATATCCTGTACCACTGAAAACTTTTGGATTTGTGAAAAAGAAACAGCTCTGTAAACAAACAAACAATCCAAAATTTGGAAAATGAATCAGAAATGTATAAAAGGCTGATTTTCTGTTGCTAGTATAAGCATTGTGTATTTGGATTTTTAAATGTGTTTTTAAGATGAAAGCCATCGCTTTGATAATTTCTGTTCATTTCTGTCAATCAATCCATCAGTCGTATTTATTTGTATAGCACATTTCAGCAGGATCTGTTTCCTTTTTTCAACTTTTGGTCTCTTGGTGACATAATTCTGAGGCGGACGTTTTCCTGCAGCAGTGCAAAACTGGCATTCTTCTTAGTTGCGTTTTTTTTCTTCTTCTTCTTTGATTACTTATTAAAAATTTGAAGGCAGATTGTCTGTTTATTCAGTAATACCACACTTCACCCAGGAAGGTAATCATAAATTAATAACTGAGATGAAACTACTTATTTTCTGATAATCAGGCAGAGCCCTGACTTGTTCATTTTGAGCCAAATTACTAATTTTGTTCATTTCATTTATCATCTGTTGCTAACTATTTGTGGTTATTCAAAGCAAACAAAAAAAAAGCATTTTTCATTGTGAGAAGCTGTTGATCCCCTTTTTCACCGACCAAATGTTGATTTTTAGAATGCATAAAACTGAAATTACCATGCAGAAAACATCCAGCTGTAGGAAAGTGGCTAAGTCAACTTCAGTACTTATTATTTATCTTTGAGGCTTCAACAACTGTAGTTTATAATATTAAAAACAACAACAACAACAAAAACCTGCCATTTTCAAACTCTCCGAGACCGGAGAGTTTTTTGAAATGCTTTCAAAAAATCTCACATATTTTTAAAAGCATTTTACCTTTTTAAAAATCAAGTGTGTACAATGAAACACACACAGTGAGGCAGCAGAACGGAGGATTCTCACATCTGCAGCCACTGTGTGACGATGCCAATGGTAACCAAACATCTATGGCGAATGTTTTTGACAACCTTGTTGAATCTGTGGCTCAAAGAATTAAAGCATTTTTACCCATAATTTCACATTCATGAATATTTCACCTGTACTTGTTTTTTGCAAATTGCATCCTTCAGTTTCACAAACATGTTGCATGTTTTCGTCAAGCAGGAAGCAAAAAACAAATCTATAAGCTGTTTTAGGAAATAAAAAAATAATCTGAGGAGTTTTTTTTTTGTTTTTGTTCTTTTTGAAAACTCCCTTCTTGAAGAGATTGCTTCATGAAAGTTTTGTTTTGAATTATGGAAGATGAGAGTGATGAAGGAAGTGAGGAAATCCTGAGGCTGTGATGTTGCTGTTCTTCTCTTTTCTTTCTACTATTATAATGTTGCAGTTTATCTTATTCCATGATTTTTTTTCTTTGCTTTTTTTATGAAGAATAACAGCTTCAAACTCAACGTTGTCCCTATGGTCTCACTGATTTAGTTGTTTTGTCGATTAGATTAGAGAATAAACCAACCGTTCTTTGTCAGATGTGACTGTAATGTTCTGCTGTAGGTGGCTGACATGAACACCGCAAAAACAAAGACGATCATCATGGCACATGTATTTCTGTATGGCAAATCAGTGGCTTATATGAAGTAATGTTTTTTGATGGGGTTTTCTGACCTGTTACTCATGAGGGGAGAAATGAGTTAAGGTGCCCGAAAGAGGAAGAAAAAGCAAGTCCTGCTTTGTTGCAAAACGAACAAAAGAAGAAGTGCGTTGCTTTCTAGTGTCATGCAAGAAAAGCAGTTTGCTGCCCGTCGTCACACGGCGGTGCTCTGAAGGCAAGATGGCAGGAGCTGTCCGCAGAGAGCCAGCAGAGTTCAGCATGGACTACGTGAATCTGCCTGAGCCTTCGGTTACAACGGCTGCTGGAGGAGGAGACAAGGGGAACCATCCTGCACCAGGTAAGAAAAAAAAAAATTACGTAGTTATTTTTTACTTTTCAGATTTTATTTTAAATACGCTTTTTTTTTTTCATTGTTTATCAATTACGGTGATATTAAGAATAGCCCCCACGCACAATTTATCTTAGGAATCTTTCCTCACTGGTCTTATTAAATGACTGGATGAAACTTTTGTTTGCTTTTGACTTTCATTGGTGTGTCAGGCTTAGCGTAGCAACACACACACACACACACACACACACACACACACACAAACATTTGTCATAAGATGCAACAGAACAATGTTGTTGTCTCCCTATTTCTACATCCAGGGACAAAGTTACTCAGGCTGGTTGGAGTTAGCTTTGGACTCCTTTGCATCCTACAAGTTGCTGTCAACGTCTGTCTCCGCCTGACACTGTGTGAGTTTTACACCTTTTTTTTTTTCAGTGTGACAGCAAAGCTTTGTGCTTTGTAAGCAGCAAGTTGCATCTGCATTAAGAAAACAAAAACTAGAGAAGTGTAAAAACATGTTTCCAAAATCACATCAATTGCTGATTAAAGACTAATAAAAATAAAAAATAAAAAGGCAGTGCTTCATTACAGATTTGTTTTTTCAGGTCCCATTTGGCAGAGAGACTATAAACCAAATGTAGTAATATTCTCAGATTGTAATGTGAGGAGCAGCTGCTGTAAATTATGCTCAGGTTGAGAGAGGAATCATGGACATTTTGTCCATTTGCTGTTTCATGCTTTCTCATTTTTGGCCATTTCCTGCCTCTTTTCTGTTGCAACTAAACAGCCGTCTGGCGGTGGATGTTTTGTACTGAGTCGGTGTGCAATCGTCTCCGTGACGATTTGTTCCCAACTTTAACAACTAAAGATTTAAATAACTTTCTAATATCCTCTCATGGTTCCCTGTACAGAAATGTTGTTACGGATTAATTTGTCTTTTAAGGTAGATTTTGTTTAATCAGAGGTCATAACGGGTCATATTTTGTGGGAACAAATAGACCTAAGGGGTGAATGGAGCAAAAATACATGTAATTTGGGTGTAATACAAAGTCTCCAGAAATTAATAAACTAAAATATTTTATATGATGTTTAAGGACTTTCAGGAAATATTTATCTATGCATTTCAGATATTAAAAAAATGCACATAAAAAACAAGAGAAAATAAACTGATATCATATGCAACAATTAACTACACTGATACTGTAGATCCTTAATGAGTGAAGCTTGCATTGTAATTGTAATTCTTCACATTACCTACGACATAATTCTCATCCAGAATCTTTAATGATCCTCAGAAATGGTGCGCGTTTACTAAATAACTGAAACATGTTGAGCAAAAAAAACAAAAGAAAAAGGAAATGAAAAGAAAATTGACGTAACCACAAGTTAGTAATGAGACAGAGAAAGAGGTCAAAAGACTGTCATCATCATCATCTGACAAAACTAAACACCTCAAGGAGTATTTGAATCAACTGTTCATCTTTTTTCAATTTCAAAACAATAAAAATCAGCACAAAAAAAAAATAAAAAATAAGGTAAATCAGCAAACAGTACCAGTTATGCATACGGTCTTTATAACATTTAGCTCAGGCTCCTCCAGGTACAAAAATGCTTGTTTTGTGGTTCAGAACGGAAGAAAGTTATGATAGTAACAGTTTCTCAGCGAAGGTTTGCTGTCGCCATGGAGTCGAGGAATTCGCACTGTTACTATAGCAACCACCACTTGGCATCCGTTATGTCATAGATAATCTTTGGAGCTAAGCCATGATTCGTGGCTTTTAAAGCCATCAAACTTTGCAGAAGTACATTTCACAATTTTCCTCCTGTGAAGTCATCTGTGTCATCCCACAAGGATTTGAATTCATTTGAAATCACTTTTTTAAAATTATTTATTTTTGTTAAAGAATGTAAAATGCAGGTGTTATTGTAACTGAAAAAAATCCTGAAATGTGTCTTTTAAAGCCTTAGAGCGTCAAACTGATGCAGACTTTGGTGTTAAACATGGATCAGCATCGTTCACGTCGTCGTGCCTGGCGAAGGGAGCATTAACACATTTCCATCCGTTTCAGAATAAGAATCATGAACTGTTGTGAAATTTGTGAAAAGTCAGAGGAACTGCGTAGACTGAGAGAGTGGAACAAAAGGATGGGGGCTTTCCACTTGGCTGATGCTTCACTGTTTTGTCCTTATAATGAACTACAGACTCCCACATAACATGAGCTCACTTGTCTTTTTCTAATCACATGACAGCACGACGAAGGCCTTGTTTTCACAATGATGATTCATTTTCTTCTCTTTCAGTCAAATCCAACGGCCAGATATCACCAACAGGACACGCTTGCATAAATGAAACTGACAAGCAGAGTCAGCTGATCGGTAAGTGTGGTGGTGATGATGATGATGATGATGTTGATGTTGATGATGTTGATGATGAAACTCATTACGGGGAAAACATATACAGATTTCAACCATGGTAGCTCAAACAGCATGGGAAATAAATATTGAGGATAAATCTTCATAGTATTTTCTATTTATATCTCATAATCATGAGTACAATTAATTTAAATTGTGCTAAATAATCTTTTATCAATACAATGCAGATAAAAAAAACACATTAAGCCTCTGAAAGAACTTCATAATTACTCAGAACTTTGACTCAATGAAACTCTAAGACAGAACTTAGAGTTCTGTCTTAGAGTTCTGTCTAAGATAGAACTTAGACTGTGACAGATGAAATGTTTAAATGACTGGGTATGCATAAGACTGACATGACACTGTCATAAACGTGATACAACACCTGTTAGGAACGTGAAGGTGTCTTCATGAATGTTTATGACTGTTGTCAGGAAGTGTGACTCGGTAAATAATGACACTTTTAATGCAAAATTGACCATTTTAATGAACTTTTAATACAAGTTTGAGTGCAACTTTGCATTAAAAGTGTCATTAAATGACACTTCACGACAACAGTCATGAATGTTCATAAAGACTCCTTCATCTTCGTTAAGTGTCATGTCAGTCTTATTCACACCCCGTCAAGTAAAGTGTTGCCATTTGTTACACCGCATTCGCTCCTTTTTTTGATTAAAACCTCTAAACTCTTTCTAAAACAAATTCTGATGCAAACAAATTGTAAGTGGAAAGAGTCTGAAGAGTTTTTCTCCCCTCTACAGAGCGGTACATCCAGCGGGGATGGGTGCGTTTCCATTCCAGTCTGTATTACATTTCTTTCGCCAGGAACACGTGGGAGCAGAGCAGACAGTTCTGTCTGCAGCGAGGCGCTGATCTGGTGATTATAAACACCAAAGCAGAACAGGTAAATGTGTCTTCATTCGAAATAAAATAATTAGGTAATTATTTAAGTAAAGATGTTCATTTCTGATGGTTGCATTTTCTGTGTAAGGACTTCACAAGACAGTTCAACAGATTCACGTGGCTCGGACTTCATAATGACACCAAGACGGGGAAGTGGACATGGGTGGATGGGACTCTGCTGACCGATAGGTGTTTTTTTTGTTTCTACAATTTTTCTGTTTGGTGAAGCATAAAAAATTGTAGAAATTGACAATTAAAACTCAATAATTAATATGAATAAAAATAGGATGCGCACTAACATGTCAGTTTGTACTTTTTACTAAAACGTATTTTCTTGCCTGTTTTGTCTTCCTTTAGTTTCAAATTCTGGGGGCCTGGAGAACCAAACAGTTACGAAGGCAAAAACGAAAACTGTGCGGAGATACGGTTCTTTGAGCTGGAAGACAGCTGGAACAACATACCGTGTGAAGACCAAAACTTCTGGATCTGTGAGAAAGAGGTGGCTCCATAAATTAAACCAAATCGAGTCGAGGGAAGTTCAAACGGACCTGAAGTTGTAACTTTGTAGCCAGGAAATGGAAAGCCGGAGTCACGGTTTTAATCATTTGGGAAAAAGAGCCTGTTGGGTTTGGGATTGAAAGCAGGATGTCGTTTGATTTATGCAAAACATTGTTTTGAAAGTGAAGGCGATCGCGTGATAGCAGTGATTTTATTTCTGTTAAATGCTGTGAATATTGATGAAGTAAGCAACCATGATGGATAAGACGACTGTAACATCAAGTGAAGCTTTCGCTTTTAGTGAAATCCTGCTAGTTTGTTCACCAACAGGTTATTGTTGAACAAACCAACAATAACTTGCTATCGGAAAATATAAACAGCTTTTATTTCGAAAGCTGCGTCATGGTTACTCCATCTCAACCTTACATATCCCACTGAAAAGATTCACAAATCAACACTATATGTCTACTTTTTCCTCTCACATCTGTTGTTCAGCAGCGAAATATGACAGTTACTATAATTACTAATTATTCTATTATTCTAATTACATTTTTTTATATTAACGCAATATTTGTGCTTTAGGGGTTGCCACTGCATTATATATATATATATATATATATATATATATATATTAAAACCTCTAAACTCTTTCTAAACATTCATTATCTTTTGTTATTCTTGCAACAAAAGAATGAAAGCCAATCTAAATTCTACAGTTAATTAACACATCACTATAAAGTAAACATGGTTTTGGGCTTCATTCTTTTATTCTTAGAAAGAAAAAGTGTTGTCACAGCCAACAAAAACATGATTTGTTTGTATGTTAAGACAAACACACAGAAACTCTCTGTAGAAAATCAGATTTGAAGCTCCAGACACTGGATTTCTATGCACATCTTTTTTTAAGGGCTCTTTCAGCTCTGACGGTAATTTCCGTCCGAGTTGTTTAGTTTCATAGTTTTGATTATTTGTTCTGTTTGTCTTAGCCAGTCATTTTTGATCAAATCAGCCTTGTTTCGGTTTTGCTTTAGTTCAGTCTAGTTATTTTAGTTAGATTATGTCTATTATTTATTCTTTGATCTGTATTTCACTTCTGTTTTCTGTTTACCTATAATTTTTACTCTTCTTTGCTCCCTTGTACCATCTCTCGCCTCCCAAGGTGGCAGTTGCCCGGGGTGACCATAGAGGAAGAGGAGCGTAACCACCAGATGAAAAACTGTAGCTCATCTGTCAGCTACTTAAATTTACTTCTGTTTTTATGCATGTGACTTTAATGAGGAGTTAGCGCCCCCTGCTTGCTGCTTAGCATAAGGAGACTACTTGGTGTGGAAATACACTGGCCTACACAGAAACCAGCAAGAATAGTAGACAGTGTGAGGTTACTGGTTAACCAGTTTTGCGCTGTTTTAGGCTGCAGCAGGAAGCCGAAGTATTCTGTGAAAGCAAACAAACGTACAGGAAGAATGTGTATGCTGCGAATAGAAATGTGACGATGTAGCTTCAACACTGCCAGCTAAACCTAAATGCTCTACTTATGGCATTAACTTCGCAAAATGTCACCAGTTCCCTCATCAATATGTGTATATAAAGCAATAAAGAACTACAAAAGCAATAAATGTTTGATACAAGAAACAAACTTTCCAGACTTCATCTATTTATTTTTTTTTTACAAATTTTATTTCTCTTTTTCCACGACGTACTATGTTTGCTGACAGAAGAACAATAAAATAAATGTTTGACTAAACAAGCAAAATTACCGTTCCAGTGTAAAGATATTGAAAAAGTTCACAAGACACGATCGTATATGAGATAAAAACAAGTCAATCATGGACTATTTTGAATATAAACAAGAATAAAATGTTCTGAAGACTATATTGTAGTTCTTAGCTTCGCCACTAGGTGGCGCGACCGTTTTGCTAGTCATATTTTGTTCAAAATGCTGTTAAAGAATCAGTGCAGATCAGCAGAAGTTGTGTTCGTAGGTAGTTTTGTGGTTTTATGAGAGTGTGCGTCCATAAGTCTGGTAAGTTATAGTCTATGTATGTTTAAGTAGGATAATATGTGTATTTATTACCCTGGACATTTTCTGTTTGCTCAATTTTTTTTAGAACAAGCGGTAGCTAAGCTACGTTTTACTCTAAAATTGTTAATCTTATGTTTACTTGCTCTCTTTTACTTTATTTTTACTTTATTAGCAGCTGAAAGATAAGACTGGAGTAATGATCGACAGATTTAAAGGAGAAATGTCTCATCAAACCCCAAGATACCGCAACGGAATGATGGGACCCCAGCTGAGAAGGGGAACCCAACAAATTCCCCAAGGTAGGTTCCCTGATGTCTTACACCGGGAAATCCAAAGACTGGACTCTCTTCTAGAAATGGAGAGAGCCAGAAGGTTTGAAGACGACGAGAGACTGGCCCACCTGGAAGCAGAGCTGAAAGAGACGAAATTCCAGTTGAGAAGGCAGATATCTCTGAAAGAGATGTTCATCAACCAGGGCAAAGAGACAAAGAGGGAACTTGAGAGAGTTAAGAAGTTCAGCGAGCAAAGCAGGACCTCCAGCAAATTGATAAACTGAGAGCTGAGAAGGATCGTCTCATTTAAGAAATGTCAAAAGAGTTCCAGACGCTGCAGGAGAAAGTCAGTGGGTTGGCAAGACATTTAAAATGTAGCCAATCTCTGCAGCAAAATGTGTAACAAATTCAGCTGCAGATCACTCTGGAGAAAAACGCTCGTCTGGAGAAGTCAAAAGAGGACATGGTGCTTCTCAACGCCTCGAGAGCTATGAATGCTGCGATCCAAGAAAACATGAGTAAAGAAATCAAACTCCTGGCAAAAGAACGAAAAGGGTCCACAAGTCGAGCTGGAGAGGATTAGAGGTTTATTTAAAGAGTTAAGCTGCAGGTATGAAACCGATGTTGCTGCAGCGAACGAGCAGAAAAATACCAGCAGTGGATGAGTTGTGAGAAAAATGTTCATTTGGAAAGAGCAAATGAGGATCTGCAGCTTGCCAACCCTCTGAGAAGCAAAGAACATCGCAGGAGATCTCAGTGTTGCAAGAGACGGAGGAAGATCCAGAGAGCCAGCTTGACCAGGTTCAAGTGTTACGCCAAGAGGTTTTTTCTGAGTGGGATCACTCAGAAGAAAGCTCGTTGGGTTGTTCCACGGATTTGAAATCCACGGAAGAGATGGAGCTTGAAGGAGAAACCATCCCAGAGAGATCGGACAATCCAGACGCTGAATCCATGCAGGACGGAAAGAAGAAAAAATAGAAGCTTTCATTTTGGAAAAAGCTACGAAGGGCTTTGCGTTTGAAGAAACCAAAAGAAGAAGCAAAAAAGATTTTGCTAATATTTTTTTCCATGATGCAACTACAAAACTTCAAATTATGTTATTCCAAAGTGATTCAAAGCAGCATTATTTTAAAATGTTTTATATAAACAGAATTAAAAAACTTGGGTTCAAGTTCACAACTGAAAAAGAAGCAGGAATGATTAAATTAGAGTTTCGGTAAATGAAGCTGACCTCGCTCAGTTGCCAATAAATCAAAACAAGAAGTCTGCTTTCTTCCAGTAAACCTACCAATTCTCCGTGACCTCTGATGCCTCATTGACATGAACTTTTCAAACGAGGCAAAATATTTGCTGAATTCTTCAAATATCCTTCTTCCATTTTTTTCTTTTTGCATAGCCAATAATTTGGAGAATGAGGAAGACGATTTCAATAAAAGGAGAAATAATTCAATATCATTTCATTTAAACACCGACCATTTGAAGAAGTAATTCCTGTAAGAAATAAATTGAGGCTGTTCAGTTTATCCAAGATGGCTCTGCATGAAGATCAACATGAAATGTCTGCTATATATGATAACATCAACAATCCTGTTTCCAGCAACGATATTCCAAAGAGCCTCTCAGGTGAAGACAGCAACGCCTCTTCTGCCACGTCCGGTAAGAGAAAAACCTGCTTCAGCAATAATTTTGATGCCAGTTTTGGAACATGGTACATTTACAGCTCAGAAATGCTCAAATAGTCTGTAGGAACATCTGAAAAATAAATTCATAACAAGGTTTAGCTAGACTGCTGCCTTTTCTGTCTGTTTTTAATATTCTTGAGCTGCTGTATAAATACATGTTTACTTGCTTCACAGCAGTGCATGAAGCTTAAAGTCAATCTTTCTCTTTTCTTGTATTGGCTGACGTCAATCAGCTTCTTGTGAAGCAAAATGGAGAGTCTATTTGGGCAGAAGAGGTAGAGAACCATTCAGGAACCTTTTAGTTGATTCAGAGAAAAGTGGGGCAGTGTTTGCTAAGCAGATTATATATGATATGTTTTTCCAATGAAAAAAAAAAGACTAAAACGGTTTGGTGATGTAATGCAAACTCTGGGTCACGTCAAACCAGCTGCTGAAAATCTTTGTATCAGATATTTTGTTTGAAATATGTTTTTAACCCGTATCTCATCTGATTATTATCTTCTACTTCAGTGAAGCAACAACGACATAAATCAATAAAAGACTTGAACAATGATTAATGTAGCAAAATTTAAACTTGCCTGTTTTGTATCTCAGTAACTATAATTTTAAATAATCAGCAGGTTCTCATTTATGAGTAGATTGTACATTTTATCTTTCATATTTCCTTAGAAGAACATCTTTTGCTTTGTTGTATTTATGTATTTTCTAAGAGTTTTTTATATATATATTTGAGGTTTATGTCTCTGAGGTGATTTATTTCACTCCACATGTTTTTACACAGGAGTTCAACTGTACAAAATTGGCACAGTTGCCTTTGGACTTCTAGCTCTTCTTCTGCTCGGTCTTGTCATTTTCCTTGCTTGCTGTAAGTAACCTTGACAAGTCATGGTGTGATTTTCATACTAACACATGCCCAAACATTTTACATTTCAATACATACGTTACAATTCGGCTCAGAGATCCAGGTGGGATCTGTTTTGTTTCGTGTCTTGTCGTACAATTCAGAGCTGTTGTGTCCTGTTTTCATTGAACTCATGTTTCTGCTTGAGAACTGATGAGTGATGTATTTTTAGTGAAGATGATCAAAATGCTGTTTCAGATATGGAAGTGAGAAGTAGAAACTTTACAGAAGAGAGAAGTGAGCTCAAGAAGACACTGAATGACTTAGGTTGGTACAAAAAGAAAACTATGAGTAAAATTACTTGAATGATAATAAACCAAGAAGTGTAAGTGTCATCTTAAATTATCTAAATAGATTTTATAAGGTGCAGACAAAAAAAAATATTTGTCCACTTTAACTTTGTCTTTAAAATCATAGTTTCAAAGCAGAATTCCTTGACTGAAGAGAGAGACAATTTGACGAGGAAAAACTCTGGTAAGCATCACGATTGAACTCTTTCCAAAGTCCAGACTAAAGTAAAGATAGAAAAAGGAAAAATATATAACTATGTATTTTTTTCTAATGAACATTTCTCATTGCTTCTTTCAGATACTGAGGCCAGATTAACAGCAATCTCGCTGGAAAGAGATGAGCAGAGGAAGAGCCTCAACATTACAGGTGGAAATGCATGGCAGAAAATATGTGTATACATATTCACTAATTCTAAAATAATCATAGCTTTGTTAGAAAGTTATGCCACATCTGTAACATGTAGGCATCAAAATATTGGGATTTTAACGTTTATTCTTTTCCAAATCAGTCAGATTGTCTGGGGGAGGAAATGACCTCACAGACTTTAATATTTCCATTTTGGGGTTAGAAATAAATTACATCTGTGTTGTAAGGTATTTTATTATTATCAAATTGTCTGTCTGTATTTATTTACTCTTTATTTTTTTGCTATCAGCAAAAATGTGTTTTTATTTTTTAAGGTTAAGTAGAAAGCACTGCACTGATGTCATCAGCTTGTACTGCAGCAGAATCAAAATGTCGGCATTAACTCAACATTTGAACATTGAATAAAGACCTCTTCTTTTTGATAGATTCCCAGCTTCGCTCAGTGACTGAAGAGAGAGACAGGTTGAAGGGGAAAATTGGTGAGCAGTACTTTGCAAACAAATATAATATATATAAATTAATACAAATACAAAATATGGAGGATGTGGAGATTTTATTCCCTGGCTGCACATCCTTCCTATTGTTCTACATATGGAGGACCAAAACCGACATAATAAGAAATAAAATAATAAATATATAAATAAAAGAATAAATGTATAAATAAAAGAATAAATATATAAATAAAGAAATAAATAAAAACATAAATATATATTTTGATAAGAAATAAAAGCATAAATATATATTTAGTTTTTCCTTTTCCTTACTCAAGTTTCCGTCAAGTAATGTATATATTTTCTTTTTCATTTCCCTTAATCATGCGTTTTTGTCAAGAAAAATAGATATTTTGCTTTGTCTTTTTTTGGTTCTCCCTTTTCTGCTTGCTGTATTTCCGCTCGCTGTATTTCTGCTTGGTCTTTTTCCGTTTGCTGTATTTCTGCTCCATCAATATGTTAATGAGGAGAGCTGTCCAGCTCCTCTACTATTGGCCAATAGAGCTTTGGAACCAACGTCACTGCGTGAGACGTTGTTGGGCGTTCAGCTTGCTTGGTGCCATTTTTACAGGCCACAGGCTGAAACAAACTTTATCCCGGTGGTTTTAATGTGTTGTTACCAACTGCAGTGACGTTAGTTGTGAGTTGGATATTCCAATGTCCGCCAAGAAAGCAGCGTTTAGCTCAAGGTTGATCCGATTTATGAACACTAATTTCGGCCAGCTGTTCTCTAGCTCCCTCATCAGCGCTCGGAGGTTCACTTAGGGCTGTCAACAAATTTCCGAACTGAACACTCCTGTCAAACAAACCAACTGATACAAAAAAGTGGTAATTCATGCATTTACATGAAACAGACTACGAAAGTACATGTATATATGTATGAATATTTTGATAAGCGGGTCAGGAAAGGACGCGCTGGTTTTAGCCACTGGGCGGCATTCAGTTTCTCACTTACTGCCAAGATCAACTCAAAACCTTCCACGATCCACCGGTCGATCGCAACTGGTTACACACTGATTTCTAGTCAATGTGGCACACAATATGAAAACTATTGAAGAAAACATTAGATTATTTAACATTAAAATGATTTAAAATATTGAATATGACTTGACAGGAGTGTTCAGCTCGGAAATTTGTCGGAAAAGGAAAAACTAAATATATATTTATGCTTTTATTTGTTCCTTTATATATTTATTCTTTTATTTTTGCATTTATTATTTTGTTTCTTATTATGTCAGTTTTGGTCCTCCAAAAATATATTTATGCTTTTATTTCTTATCAAAATATATATTTATTCTTTTATTTATACATTTATTATTTTATTTATATATTTATTTATTTTATTTCTTATTATGTCGGTTTTGGTCCTCCATATATTCTCTATGCTTGACTGATAAACAAGCCTCTTGTCGCTAGGTGGCAGCAGTGTTCAAGTTAAGCAACAGGGTACCGGTTCAAGCCATTAGAAGAAGTAGCCGACAGAGACACTTTTAGTAACCGAGATGAGAGAGAACGATATGGCGCGGATGTTTTGAAACGTATCTACAGAGAATGAGATGTTTGTGACAATGAAAAGAAAAAATGCAGCAAAGGTTAGGAACGGAAGTAGTTTTAAGGCCAGACTAAGAATTTTTTTAAGTTCAAGAATTAAGTCACAATATTAGAGAAATGAAGTCATATTATGAGAACAATAATTTTATGCAATCCTGATCTTCTGATCACCAGTCGTTGCCCTTTCGCATCACCGGATCTCCTCCAGCCTTCATCGCCAGCATGCGAACCGAATACCCCATCAGTGTTGATTAAATGTTATTGATTGAGTTAATAAAATGATCTTGGAAATTGTTTTGAGCCTCAAATATGAAAATGAGCTGCAATATTTTTTAAAATCTTTTTTGGTAATCAGGTCAGAGAATGCTGGTGCCAGCGGTTTTTGCAGATAAATGATTAAATATCATATTCTCAATAATATTTAAATTCAAGGGTGAGGAGGGGGGCATGAAAACAAAATATGATCCTTAGCCATAAGGATCATATTTTGAGGATTATTTTCTGTAAATAATCCTCTTGCTAAAACCAAGAGGATTATTTACAGAAAAGATTTGATGAGCTTAATTAAAACCAATGACATGAGTTTTCCAACTCAGAGCAAGGAAACATCTGAACCTGGCCTTAGGTAAGTTATCAAAGTCATGTAAATGACATTAATCAGATAAAAACATCACCAACTACAAGAAATAAAAGTCGAACAAATTTTTCAAACATTTAAATGAAGCTGGTAGTTCAGAGCTTTGGATATTTTGTAAACTCATAAACTTGCTAATCCCAATCTGAACTTTCATATTTCCATAGTTACACTTACTTGAGCAACTTTTTGAAAACAAAGTAATGTGAGTTTTACTCCGCTGTACATTCTACTTTTAGTTTAGTAACACTGAATAAAACCTCACTGTCTACGCAACTGTAGTTACTCCAGTGAATGAAGAACAATGTGTCTGTGTCATTGCATCATTTTGGTATGTAGCCATATAGTCAGTATATATAGTCAGTCAGTACATGAATGTTTGACTTTTTTTTTTTCTATTTGGTGTTTTTTTTTTTTGCCACAAGTTGAAATCTTTAATAGCAAGTTAAATTTCTAATTTTTCCCAAAAAAGTTCAACTAGGATGGAGGATTTTCAGAGGCAGTGCGTACTACATTTCTTCTACAGAAAAGACTTGGCAGGAAAGCAGAACCTACTGTCAGTCTGTAGGTGCGGACCTGATGATTATCAACAGCAAAGAAGAACAGGTGTGTGGGCAAATGTTCAGCATCAGATTCAACTTCTTGTTGTCTCACGTTAGTTTCGATTTTTGTTTCTTAGGACTTTGCGAACAGTTTCCAGACGTACATGTGGATCGGCCTAACTGACTCAGAGACGGAGGGAAGATGGAAATGGGTGGATGGGAGTCCACTGACCACAAGGTTAATTTATTTGCACTTTAAACATTTTTTTTAACCTCTGCTTTTTTTTTATCAAAATGTGAAAAATTTTGTCACAACATTCACACAAAAATTTTAATCTTGATCCTTTCTGATTTTTTTTAGCTACTGGAGAGATGGTGAGCCGAATGGCAAGACAGTAGAAAACTGTGGTGATATAAAGACTTTCACTGCAGAGAGAAGCTGGAATGATGAAAACTGTTCTCACTCACTTAAATGGATTTGTGAAATGAAGCTTTCCTAATAGTAGTGCTTGCTGTCGCTCTTATTGTGACAAAAGGTTAGCTTTCGGTTACGCGGCTGCAGCATGTTTTAGATTCCCTCATTGTGTTAAACTAATTCTCATTACATTATGTTTTTTTAATCAATGTCCTTCTTTTCAAAGTGCTGATATTTATTTCTTCCTGCTCAGGTCAGTTTTATACTAAAAACAGATTTGGTCAGAAAGGTTTTAACAATATTAAAATAAGCCAAAAAATACGGAAAAAAATACAGGACAATTCAGTAATTACGAGTATGTTTCCCCAAAAGAATAAAAAGTGTAAGAAGTGTGAAGAATCATTCATTCTCTTTTTTTTTTTTTGCTCTGAACTCGACCAACAAAAGTTACAATAGCAGTTGTATCCCATCATTTGAAAAACTCTCACCAATTTATGTCAATTTACGTTTTGAAAGTTCAGTCAAAGGAGAAAGAAAACGTGTATTGAAAAGTGTTTTTAAGTTTTACCGTCATAACACTAAGTAGAAGGTTTCTCTGAACCAACTCAAGCTACAATCCTGATTTCAGAATTATAGCTTGAGCAGAACTAATGTAATTAGCTGCAACAAATGAGTAATGTTTTTAAGTTGGTTCGAAGAAACATTTTTTCCAGTGCAGGATGTCCTTGAGTTAAGCAATTAAAAGCTAAATAAAGTACAGTGCTTTTAAATATTTTATGGATATTACATTACATTTCCAGAGATTTGTGTGTTTATGAATGTATTCACTGATCTTATTCTACTGTACCTTATGAACATCGGTTTGCTTGTCAGTTTTTGTTTGTGTAGCACATTTCAGCAACAATTAAGAAACAAGCAGTAAACATTACATTTTGACATAAGTCACCCTTAAAACGACCAGGCAAATACATCAAATATGTTGATCAAGTTTAACTTACTATTAATCAAATAGGTGGGGCTTTAGTCTTGATTTAAAGGACCTCAGTGTTTCAGCTGTTTTTCAGTTTTCTGGAACTCTGTTCCAGATATGTGTTGCACAAAAGCTGAATGCTTCTTCTCCATCTTTGGTTCTGGTTCTGGGGATGCAGAGCAGAACCAGAGACTTGAGTGGTTAGGATGGCAGATGAAGACAAGACTGACTCAAATAAAACACCAGATTCTCCAAACAAATCAGCAGGAACGGCTGATCAGGGCGTCTCGTTGACATCTGGACCTGCTCTGACTGGCATGACCCTTAGTCACCAGCCTCAAACGCCTCTCTCCTCCGGAAGTCCATAACAAGTCAGTCACTACAAACCAAGCAGTAACCTAAAGGACAGCTGGCCTACAGGATAATAATATTTAATCCATCTTACCTGTATTTATCAAATGGAAGACTGGTGTGTGTTTGTTTTTGTATTTTTTCTACTGGATAAGATAAAAAAAATCCTCTAGTTTATGATCCATCAAAACAATAATAGAGCATTCAGTCATTAAAATTGCCATTGTGATTACATTATGCCATGAGGATCTAAAATGGCTTTAGAGCATGTCGGTAGGTTTTATTTAAAACAGTTTTTTCTTTTTTTACATATTTGTTAAAACTTGATATGCCATGGCAGTGTAACATGAGACAGATGATGCGTGGGGGGGAAAAATCAAGCTCCTTTACCACCTTCTATAAATCAGAACAATAAACTGCTCCGTCATAAACAACCAATCAGAGCCAGGAGGAGGGGCTTAGCGCTGTCAATCACTCTCTTGCTCACAACATCCTCGTTTCTCTCTCCTACGCTACATCTCCTTCCCGACAGCTAGCTGTCCATGAACACTAAGGCTAGATAGCATGGCTTCTGACAGTGGATAAAGAACGGCAAATTGTTTCTCTGCCGTTAGCACATTTAGCAACAAGTGTTCAAGTTTGATTGACAGGCTAAGACCCTCCTCCTGGCTCTGATTGGTTGGTTTTGACTGGAAGCAGTACATTTCGGCAGTAGTAGCTCCGGGAGGAGGTGGAGGAACTCAGTTTTTTCACAGGTTACCTATTAAATATTACACTGTCAGGACAAGGTGACAGTTTTTAACAAATATGCAAAAAAATATACACTTTGTAAACATTGCACACTGTAGCTTTAAGTCAAAACTTAGAGCAGCTCATCAATTCAACTGTGCAGTAATTAAAGCTTGTCCAATACATATTGATTCCACATTTCACATATGTCAACAATTCTGATAAGCTAGTCACCATCAGCTCTGAGTCTGTAAAGATGACAAGGTTACTCTGCTGCAAGCTGGGTTTATTACCAAACAACCTGCTTCCCCATTTAGAGTAAATTCTTTGGTATTTGTTTTCTGTATTAAAAAGAAACCTCATAATTAACAGTAACTGTGCAACTCCAGTGAATGTATTTCAACAGTTTCGAATGACTCAACCAGTTTGCAGTTAAAAGAGGAAGAGCGAGTGATTCTGCTGCGTCTTGCAAAGCCGACTCGTCTGAGTTTTTGATTAGTCGTGTCTGCGGTTCTTACGTTTTATCTAAGTACATCCCATCAGACAATATGACATTGGCTAAATGATGTCAAAAACATGCCATGTGCTGATCTAGTGTAACTCAGGAATTGGTATGAAGTCAATTCTTTTCAACGACAAAATAAAGAGACTGAACAAAAACGGCATCAGTGGGAGCGTTCCACTGACGGAAAACAAGAACAGAAAACATTAACTCACATTTGGCAGAAAAGAATGAATTCTGTTCTCCTCTTGAACGTCCTGAAGGAGAACATCATCATCATCAAGCACACCTGAGTTATGACTCAAAACACGCAACTAAATCAAACTCTGGATGGAAAGAAATTCAAGGTACCGTAGTGGTCTAATCAAAGTCTGGATATAAATCCAATTGAGAAGCTTTGAGCTGACCAAAAACCCTGCAATGTTGCCACATTAAAGCAACTCTGCAAAACGGGGGCGGATGAAATTCCTTGACAAGAATACAGAAGTTTTATTGCAGGGTAACTCAAATGCTCAACTGAGGATATTGAAACCAAGGCTGGCATGAGCAGTTATTAGGTTTAGAGCCAAATATACAATTAAACTGGGGTAAAGTTGGGTCGTGGGTCTTTAAATTAAACAAAAACTGCAGTCTGAGAGACCAATACAGTCTGTCTTAGCTTAAAATGACTTACTACTACGCCTATGTGTGGTTTTCAGTTGACACACAGACCATACACATATTGCAAATCCAGCAAAAATTTGCAAGATCCTGATTTTTTTTTTTTTTGCAAAGCTGTGATGGTGGGAGAGTGGCACTTCCAAAGAATGAGGAAGAAATTTTCACACAAAGATTGTTTCAGGATCTCTGCTTGTCGTAGACGCATTCAGGACCGAACAGGGGTCTTTGGCAGAGACTTATAGATTGAGGCCTTGCTATTTGACAAAAACAGAGATGGTTTTCCACAAAGAGCAGTATGGATGTTCTGTGGCATACGAGAAATTCAGCGATACTCTTTATGCCAGCAACGACGGACCGGAGAGTTGCTCAGATAATCACAGCAAAGCCTCTTCGGGTAAGAGAGAACAAAATGTTTGCTCAAAGATAATTTGCGAGGTCGGTTTAAAACATGACGGCATATTTACGGCTGCTCTTACTTTAAATTGAACAATAATGTGAAACTAAAGAAGCATATCTTTAAAACATATATTTTGTCTGTTTTTAAATAGATTGAAAAAATATAAAAGTCTGGCTGACCCAGTGAAAATATCTGTCAGTTTTCACTTGTTGTGCACAAAACCTGCGTCACAAATAAACCTAATTGTAAAAAATCTTAAGTCTGATCTTTTGAGTGGTAATTTTCAAAAGCCTCGAGTTCATCTATTAAAACTTTTGCAATTTTATCCTAAATGAATACCTGTTTTGCTTTTTGTTCTTTGTTTTTGTGCTGAGACTTGTTGGTGAAATCCTTCGTAGTCGACGAATTTGCAATGTTTACCTCTGATGTTTACTTCTTGGCGATTTAAACCATCCACAGGTGTTTTCACAGAATTTCAGCGGTACAAGTTGGCTGCAGCCACTTTTGGACTTTTGTGTCTGCTGCAGCTAAGTCTCATCATTTCTCTTTCTCTTTGTAAGTAAACCTTGATGATTTACATCCTGATTTTGAAATTCTGTTTTAGGATGTCGTGTGCTGGCAAATTGCAGAAGTGTTTTGTTTTTTTGCCTCGTTCAAAACACAGTTGATGTCAATACAAAACATTTGTTTGTATTTCATTCATTAAAGAACATTTATTGAATCCTGAAGAACATCTACGATGTATTTCAGCCTGAGCCATGAAGTCTCATCTCTATGCCACGTTTGTCTCACTTAGTTCTGTCACATGGAAGTGGCTCTTGTGACATTTACATTTGCGAAACAGGCTATTACAACAAGAGTTACACAATAGTCTTAATATGTAAAAGGTTTTTCACTCTGTAGTGTTTAGTGGCTTTTGAAATCTCCCAAAGTTTTCTGCAAAGATTCATTTTCAGACATTAAATGATATCAAATGCATGCATTCTGGTGGTGTGGAAAACATAATACTACTTTTCTTTGCCGAGCAGCAGCTTCCAGAAATATGAGTCTGCTGGAGAAGGAGAAAAATGAACTGAAGACACTCAACTCTGGTGAGCATGATGAACGAATGATGCTGACAGTGAACGTCTGAATGCAGGGGTCCAGGCAATATGAAGTAGAGACGTACCATGTCAGATTTTTGGTCAATATCCGATAAAACTCGTTTGGCCGATAATCGATACCGATATTTCCTATACTGTGAGATTAAAATACTGCAATATCTTTATCAATTCAGCCTGCTACCAAATGCTGGAAAGGAGGCTGAAATGATGAAAAATGATGAAACACTTTCAACTTGCATTATGTCTGATGTCAAACTTATTCTTGGCATTTATTCATCTGCTCTCTCTAAGATGATGACGACACTCAAAATGGGCAAATTTGTAAATCTTCACTAAACTAAACTCAACCTGTTCACAAACAACAAGTGAAAAGCACGTCAGTTTCTTATGATGTGCTGCAGGCATCATTGTCACATCAAAACAACGCCTTTTATATTTTTGAATTATTTAGACTAAATGGCCGATGTTTGATATTAATTATCGGCTAATACTGATACAATGCCGATAATATTGTGCATCCCTTATATGAAGTTTTCTCTGAGTTGCCTGTTTGCTGCTTTTAAAGTGAATTTATGTTTTTGGGTGGACCACAGTAAATCTTTGTCCAGAGGTTTTAGTTTGTTTGAGTTTGTCAATCACATAGAGAATATTGACAAATATTCTTTACAAAAGGAAAAAAAATGTCTGGTTGGTATGAAAAACAAAAAATATACAGTTATTGGTATAATTGGAGCTGTTGTTCTTTTTGTCGTAGGCCTCGATGCCAGTAATAAAAAACTGACAGCAGAAAAAGAGCAGCTGAAGAGGAACCTAGATGACGTTGGTAAGCATGATTATGAAACTACACAAAGCATAATATCCCAACTACATTAAACATTAATAATAAATTACATTATTACAGTATATTTAGATATACATATAAAGAGAAAACAGGGCCATATTTAATTATACAGCTAAAGTTGTCCTAACAAAGGGGTCAATTACAGAAATCCAACTGACGTAAAAATACCAAAATGTCTCGTATCTAGAGCGAACACGAACGTTGAAGAAGTTAACTCACTTAATTAACTCATTCTGGCTGCATAAAAATAACAAATCTTGATGTAGAAAACATAAAATATAAAAAGAAAATGTTGACTTTTTGTAATAGTCTTGGAGTAAAGCTTGTGAAAGTTCCATATCTGAAGTTGTAGACTTTCTCAAAGGTGAAAAAGTAAAGATTTCATTATGCGCTTCATAATGTTCTACATAAAATATGAGATGTTATTCACAACAGTTAGAGAAAAATAAAACAATTTACCAAAAACGTGTCATTGCTTTTATAGATTCACAACGTATTTCTCTGACTAAGGAGAGAGACGGACTAAAGAAGACCAACCTTGGTAAGTATGATTACTGGGCAAAACTGTGTGATAGCAAACAATGTATTATATTTAATATTGAAGTCCGGTAGATTGTTGAAAATTGTCATTTAGGTTTCCAGTCCAATCTGAGAGATCTGACTGCAGAGACGGAAAGGCTGGGCAGAACCATCAGCGGTAAGCTTGTCAGTGCTGATCAAATACATATTAAACCTACACAAAGAGGAAACATTTCAGAAAACGTTGTTCACTATTATGGCAGAAAACCAAGAGACTGGTTTGTGAATGCAAAATAAAATATCAATTGTCACTATTGTTATTACTGTGATAATGGAAAATTTGTTATTTTTCCAGAGACTCAGGCCAGTAACAAACATGTGACTGAACAGAGGGATGAGCTGAGGAAAGAACTTAAAAACATCAGTAAGTAATTAAAACACAGAAAACGTCCTGATCTTCAACAGGAGTATTATTTTATTCACATGCATTGCAGGTTTTAACAAGAGTAAACACACTGTACAGCTCAAGAAATAATGTTTTATCTGAATGTGTAGGATTGTGAAACGTTTTTGCAATGATTTGTCGATGTGCTGCAATCACTGGCAGTGGTGTGACTAACTTTTCTCCTCACAGCTTTAGAGTTCAGCTTCCTGACTGAGGAGAGAGACGAGTTGAAGGATATTAATTTCCGTAAGTGTGCTGATGAAATACTGCATTGATTGTGTGCTGATTAAGACACATGGGATCCAGGCTGCGTCACAGTCTCTAGTCCCTTCATGGCAGTTTGAATGCGGCTGGATTGGGTAAATTCATTAGACCTTGTTTCATTTGGAAAACAGTCAGTAATATTTTTCAAAGATGAAACATGTTGGATGCTACACTTTAACTTTGTAGCAGAAAGTGATCAACAAAGCAATTCCCAAAATAATCAGTTTTCGTCGATGCTTACTGCTTTTTATTTATTAAAACCAGTTTGTTTCAAAACAGTTAACCTCAAACTCTAGCTTATCGTTAAATGTTTCTGTAAGTTTCATAGTGTGACATGATAAAATGAGGCTAAAATCGGTAAACTTGTTAAACTTCAATGCAGGTATCGAGACAGCTCTGAAAATCCTGATCGACATGGGAGAAAACCTGACCAGAACCATCAATGGTAAGTTGTTCCTTTTTTTTAATCACAAATAATAAAAACTGAAAATAAAAACATTTACTAGGAGTCACATTCGCAATCCTGTTTCTAGTTTATCAATACCAAATGTTCAAAATAATTACAACGGTTTTATTTTCAGACACTGAAGTCATCAATAAAAATTTGACTGCAGAGAGAGACAAGCTGACGAAAGATCTCAACAACCTTGGTAGGTAATTATAAGAAAACAAAATGAGAAGCAATCAAACAAGTGGTAACATGGTATTTTAACACCATCAGCCTTGCATATAAATGAAGAAACTCAACTGATGTGACGTCTTTGTACACATGTTGTGTGTGTTTGTGTGTCACGCAATGGCAGTAATGTGATGCAATTGTTTCTATCAAATAACAGCTTCACATCTTAGTTCCCTGACTAATGAGAGAAACGAGTTGAAGAAGTTAAACTCTGGTAAGTTCCTCGACATATTGTTGACTGTAATTAAGAGTCATTTATCGTATCATGAAATATTTATTAAGCAAAGACACAATGACGTCTAAAAAGTCTGATAGGAACAGCAAGAAATATGAATTATCAGTCCATTCGATGACGCTTTTATATGCAGCGGAAAGAGGAACAATGTTTCACTGTTTGAGCTAAAACATTAATTCATTAATCCTCAATTTATGACAAACTATATGATATCAGGTGGGATTCTGTTTTCTTTTAGTTTTTCTGCATTTATTGATTTTTTTCCAAATTAAGAGTTCAAGATGAAAAAAAAAATTCACAAGAAATGATTTCATGTTTTTATGTTTATTAAACCATGTTGATGAAGCATTTAGCTTGAAGGCAGTGTGGTGTAGCGAATTGTTTTTGATATTGTGGATGCGTCTCTGCAGGCTTGGAAGCCAGTCTGAAAAATCTGACTGAAGAGAGTCAGAAACTGATCCAAACCATTCAAAGTAAGTATGATATTCATCACACTCACTATGATTCAGAGAGGAAAACACAAGTTTCTATTACCAGTCAGAGAACAACTTGCTGTAATAAAGCACTAGTTTGTGCGATGAATAATTTCTTCCACGTATCAAGCTCCAGTTCTCTATATTCTCTGTCAGATATTCAGTCCGATCACAAAAACGTGACAGGAGAGAGAGACGACCTGATGAGGGAGCTGAATGTGTTTAGTAAGTATTGGAGGACTTTTTAATTAGTGTCTATTTTCAGTCAAGAAATAAAACTGTAAAATCACAAAAACTGATCTAACGTCATTTCAGAAATGTCATTTCTTTTTTTTTAATTATCTTTCCTCTTGAAATTACAGCTTCACAGCTTGCCTCCATGACTAAGGAGAGAAATGATCTAAAGAAGATTAACTCTGGTAAGTGTAATCAATAAAATATAAGTTTTTATGTGTAATTATATTACTTTCCTTCTCCATCAAGAAAATATATGCATGCTCCTTCTTTTGCTCCTGAAGGATTTTCTTCTTGTAGCAAAATTTCCTTATAACTAAAATTATGTTGTTCTAGTGACACCTGCCTGCTTTTGTTAAGACGACCATAACTGTGTTTCAGATATTGAAGCCCATAGTAACACGTTGAGAGAAGACAAGGATGAACTCAACAGGACGTTGAATGATTTGGGTTGGTATAAAAATAAAGTTCCAACTATCAGAAGTCTTTTTGATGGTCAGAAAGCAAGTAATGTAAAGCGTGTTGTTCACTTATATTCATCACTGGTACAAACCACAAAATCTTTTCAATATTTTTATGTAGTTTCTAATGCAAATATCTCAGTACACTTGAAGGAAGACTAACTTCCAAACAACTTTTCACAAAGATTTTGGAACTGGTTTTAAGTTCATATCTTCTTAATAATGATAAACAAAAACACTAATTCCACTGGCAGATTTTTATATTTATGGCCTGGAAAAATGTCTTGAATCAACAAGAAGAGATTCAGGTTCTGTCCTTCTAACCTTAGGACATTTGTCCAAAAGTGAGTCGCCCGTATCTTTCAGGTTTTTTTACCCTGTGTGACTAAAACATGATAAACTCAATCTGGTCCGCCCAGCTCTTGTTTTCCAAATGTGTTAAGTTCAACTCAGCCTGAGAAACGAAAAGTTCAAACACATCAAGAAAAAAAAAAAAAAACCTGAAAATGCACCAGATCGTCACTGTGGGTGACGTATAAAGTCAAAGGTCTTTTAAAATGCATCTGCATTTGAAATGTCCATGAAAACAATGGTAATAACTCACTTTAACACCTGATAACCTTTTCTTGTAAACTACAGCCTCCAAACACAATTCCCTGACTGCAGAAAGAGACCTTTTGAGGCAAACAAAGTCGCGTGAGTATCAGAACCAATCTCTTCATTTTAGGTGATTATTATATATATTGTAATGTAATGAATACATTGTGTTTCAGTTATTGAGGCCACGTCCAGAACAATCAGTCAGGAAAGAGATGAGCTGAAGGCAAAGATCAACACTATAAGTGGGTATAAAGCTGATTTCATCACAGCATGTACAATTTGCACAGGAATTAAGAAACACAAATATAACGAGTTACAGATCCTGTTTCAACAATAATCTGCTTGCATACTTGCACTGAAACTTTACATATAGCTTCTTTGTCAAGTCGTCAATTTTTAGCTTTTTTAGAGCCAAAAAGCGAACTCTGATCCGCCTACAAACCTAGGTCTCGTTTCGGGTGAAGTGAACTGTGGCGCGGTTTGGATGCATATGTTGATGCCAAGTGTACCGCTCCAAAAGCAGGAAGCAAACTATAGCGCAGGGCATTCTGGGTAAATGAGACCAAAAGAGAAGCAAGCGCATGTCTAGCGCTAGCGGGAGAAATGGCTTGTGGTGTTTTAACCTGACACTACTCCATTTTAGTTTACATTTTTTGAAGAAGGAAGCTGGGGTCACGTCATCTTCTGAGATTTTTTTGCGTTGTTTCCTTCAGTGGCTCTTGGTGCAGCGCCACCACAGGCGAGGAGGGGAACAGGTTTTTCAATTGCTTTGCTTAGATTGACACGGTGCAGTGTGAAAGAGAACCGCAGCAGCTGAAAATGTGACAAATGTTGCAATTTTGACCCCCAATCCAACCGCATCTACCGGACTGATAAGGTGTGAAAACAGATTATACCTTGACATATTTAATCTTTTGGATTACGAAGAATTGAGACGTTTAATTTGATGTTTGTAATGAATTAATCATTGTGTATGAAAATCGTGTGAAACTCGGAGCTCCCCAGTGCAATGCTCACACCACCACAAATGTTTTGCAAAGCTGATATTGCAGTGTTGTGGTA
>NW_015114157.1:108948-111032 GCF_001443285.1 Poecilia latipinna
TGATATTCTTAGTGGTCTGCACATTCCCACTGTCAGTGTTTAGTGTTAACATTGCCTACATTCATGGCAGGAACACATGATTATCTTCATGCAGTCACCATGTCTTAATATCTAATAAAATATACAATTACTCATGTGCAAATAACACATTTTCAGCGGTTATATTGTTAATTTTTTCACACTTTTTATCATAGTCATCATGTAATTGCTGTAAATCATATCTTCTTGTTTTGTTTTGGGGTTTTTTTCATTGTGAGGTACAGTTTGGGGGAACTAAAGTACGTGCTGTTCTATGTAAATGAGGCCCTGATGTTCATGCTTTAATATGAACGTAGATGTTTCCTGTCTGGTCTGCTTCATATTCATACTTCTGCCAATCTTTAGCTTACTTAAACATTTTGGTTTTCTCTTTTGTCCTTTGAGCCCTTAACTATCGGGAATTTAAGATTGTCTCTTTATCCTTCAAGATAAACCAGGATGGGAGCTTTTTGAAGGCAGTGCATACTACGTTTCTTATGGCAAGAAGACCTGGGAAGAGAGCAGGAGGTACTGTCAGTCAAAAGGTGCAGACTTGATGGTCATCAACAGCAGAAGCAAACAGGTGTGTGTTTACTTCTCTTTATGATCCTCATTCATACGCCTGGCAGATTTAGGTTGAATGTGATATTTCAGCCTGATCCACATGTTTCTTCTGACTCCAATTAATGTTAATTAACTTCACAACAGTGGAGAAACTGGAGACGGAGCAAGAGATTAAGGTGACAGAAATCAAACTTTCCTAAAAACTTTGCTTTTTTCACCACTGATTGATCACTAAGAACTGAAATACAAGAATCTGCCAGGAGTGTGAATAATTTTGTTCTCCACTATTCCAAGCAAAGCCGCTTGCTGTTTTAATGTAGTAAATATTTATTTTCCAAGGTTTTTGGAAACAAGTTTCAGAAGTACATGTGGATTGGACTGACTGATCAAGAAACAGACGGAATATGGAAATGGGTAGACGGGAGTCAAGTTAACCCAACGTAAATTTGTTTCTTTACTACATAAACATTAATTTTTCACCGTTCTGCTAAGGTCTGTATTATTGAGTGAAGTTTTTTTCTTCTTCTTTTTTAGCTACTGGTCATCTGGTGAGCCAAATGGTAAAACACAGGAGAACTGTGGGAACATAAAGTCTTTCAATTTGGAGAACAGCTGGAACGACGAACAGTGCACCCATTCCCTCCACTGGATCTGTGAATTGAAGCTAGTCTAGTATCTGGGATTCATATCACATAAAAAAAAGAAGAAAAACATAAAAAACACACTTATTAAAACTCACAGAGGTTGATAATATTTGCACATTTGTCTGCTTTGTTTGGATGAGATGCTGTGAAGGTGATACTGGAGATGTGCTGATTTTTATTTTTATGAGCGATTTCAAATCTTTAGTGTTTGATCAAAGTTTGACCCGCTGGGTCTGATTTTAAATGATTCTAATTTCTCTTATAAAAACATTAAAATTTTGTTTCCAGACTCCCTGCAGTGAGTTGTCTTTAATTATTAATGTTGGGAGAAATGTGTAAAAAATCATTGATTTCCAAGAATAAAAGCTCATTGTGATAATCAATTTATTCTAACAATAAATTCCAACAGATGATTTTTGTAAACCCCAAAACTGACAACATGGTTTGTATTGCTAATATTTTACTGTTTGAATTATTTCTAAAATGTTGGTTCCATGATAGGATCAATGATCAGCATATTTTAATTCTGAATAAAGCGTTATTCTGATCATGTGACCTTTCATCAGCTGTCACATTAAGGTTAAATAAGATCAGCTACAAGTTTCTGCCTCAGCAGGTCGTCAGGAGTTCAGGTACAAATAAACCACATGATGTGAAGTAAAATAGCTTTAAGTTTCATTTATTACTAAATGCCAGTGGATGTGAAATCATTTTTAAAAGCTGTGTTTCATTCTTTTGGAGTTAAACGGAGAGATATTTTAGCTTTGATATTACAGGGCGTGTAGATAACGAAGGAGGAAAATAAGGAAGACCTTCGGTCTTCCAGCTTGGTCAGCAATGATGAGTTGAAGCAACGTT
>NW_015114157.1:114330-159976 GCF_001443285.1 Poecilia latipinna
AGGAAGACCTTCGGTCTTCCAGCTTGGTCAGCAATGATGAGTTGAAGCAACGTTAACCAGCGCACCTCTGTCGAGTGGCATTAAACGTGGAAAAAAACAAATGTTTCTTCCAGATGTAAAATGTAAAACTAAGCTGGTAGGTCACAGGCTGAAGGAGGATATTCACATAATTTCTGTTTTTTATTATTTGATGGGTGTGTCTTGTACTGAGTTTTATTCCGAATTAGATGTAATATGCCTTTTGCTGTGTTATGATATTAAATTAGTGTTCTCCTAATTCCCCATTCTAGTATGACCAGCAGAGTGCAGCTGAAGCAGGACAGGCTTGTAGGTCTTACTGATTCCTCCAGCTGCTAGAGAGGATCAGAACATGAGGATGGAGAGACCAGCAAGTGTTGAGTCAGAGAAGGTCAGGTAGGGAAGTAATTGTTGCTTTTAGGGGCCAGGTGTGTTTGACTAAATATATTTCTCCAAGTCAGTTTATTATTTGTTTTAAAACTAATACCTCTTCTTCTATGTTACATTTTTTGCATTATTTTTAGTACAGATAATCGGCGTACTGTACTGTGTCTGCTAGTGGTTTAAATTGATTTCAGCTACATTCAAAAAAGTATTCAGATTTTAACTGGATCATCACAACATTGACTAACGTTTTATTTACAATTAAGATCTAAAAACCAGAGGACCAGATACGCAAAAATCTACCTGCAGACTTTAAGCAGCTACCCTGACACTGCAGTGATCCGGGCTGAGCCGCTCTTCCTCTCTCCTCCAGTGACGGGTTTTCATCACCAGTAAAGACAAACAAGTTTGACATCCGAGTAACTGCTGGAAAGTTTATTATATATTTTCAGTGCTCATTTTGTTATACTGTTTGGACTTACAATAAAATGTAATCTCTTTTGTAATACTCTGGATTTCACAAACCTTTTTCCCTCATTATGTGAAGTATTTGCATGTAATTCGCCCTTCATGCGAGATATTAAAATGAAACACTTTCAAGTAATACCAGCAAAGAAATCTGAATATGAAGTAATATGCAATTAGTAAAATAATACAATAATATACTGAATAAGGCTGGATGATATGACTGAACAATTTTTTTCATAACAGATTTAATTTTAGTCACCCTCAATATCTTTTCTAAAACAAAATACAGAAAATACTTTCACAAAGTGGCTTTATTTCTATCATTCCTCTTGAGTTGTATAATGGAGTGTTATGGTCAGGTTACTAGTATTTTTAATTATGCAGTCATATTAGTATCATAAAGATATTGTGATGTTTTTGTTTTGTAAAAAATTATTTTTATGTTTAAAAAGTTTTTAAGATTTTTTGTTTGACATTTTTTTGTTTGATTTTTTTTTGATTGAATAATTGTGAAACAAATCTAACTCCATACGTAGACTATCTGTGGATTAAAGTCTGCTCAGCTCTCAGCTTACTACCTGCAGTAGGTAGGAAACATATAGACTCTAAAGTCATAGAAAAACAATGTAGTGATTAATTTAACCCCCCTGAATTCTTCAAATTAGACTTGAAAAGCTTAAATTTCTCCATGTGGACATGTATTAATGTTTAACCAGGATTGGAGAAGTTAGGCCTGGCTACTGAGAAAAATAAGCTGATGACGAAACTGAGTGATTTTTGTGAGTTTGACTCTTAATTTAGTAAAGGTAAGTGTGCCGGAGACTGGGAAGACATTTTGGAAATCGTCAGAACGAATCATCTGTTGTCAAAGCGGGTACAAACTGGTGTAGGGTCAGTACAGAACCTCCAGAGGCAAACATTGGGTACACACAGTCCAGTATTTTGTATAATAAGCAACATATCTGTTGAACATTTCAGTGTGTGCTCTTAATGAACATCATCATGTTGTTGCTTCATGCACTGACATTTTCTAATTTATTTTCTTTAAATAGCTAAATTTGCAGAGGCAAAATGGGTGTATTTCAGTGGTAGCTTCTATTATGTTTCTACAACCAAGAAGTCCTGGCACAGCAGTCAATATGACTGCCGGTGGCGAGGAGCCGACCTGGTGATCATCAGCAGCAGAGAAGAAGAGGTTTGTATGCTAATATTTGTTTCTGTGGAGCATATAAGTACAGTGCATTCGTCAGTTTATAAGACAACATAGTTCCCAATCAGAAAGTTTTACAATTTGACGGTCTGTGCCCAGAGGAAAGGATCCATGGGTCATAGTGCAGCCTGTGGAGAGTCTATGTCACGTCTAACCATGTGTATCTCTACTTTACATAGTTATTGTTTGGTCAAACATGGTGAACAACCTGAGAGCTGAAGAAAAGTTCATTTCTGTCAAACAGTTTTCTTGAGAGATTTTCATTCAACATGGCTGAATCTCCAACAAGATGTTTAAGATCCTCTGTCTTACATTGTCACTGCATTGTGTCTGCATTCACAAAGAGATCCAACTCTACAAGATGTATTGCCAGGATGTTTTGTAGCACTAAACAATCAAAAACAAATGTTTTTGAATTTTTGCTAAGCATGCTTTTTGCTGCAGAGCAAAAATAGTTATTGAATTTATTTAAACGAGGGTTTCTAAAAGCAGCTCTGTTCAGTTTTTGCACCAAGACATGACTCAGTTTATTTAAAGAAACAATAAAGTTAACCTGCAAATTTGTGGGACATTCTGTTGGATTAGAAAGTCAAGCAAAGCAACACTGATGTTCTGGATGTTGCTTCAGCTGTGCGATGTTTAATTATTTATATGCCTGTTTGTGTGATCCAGGAATTCACAAGGATGTTTCAAAAGAGGGCCTGGATTGGTCTTACTGACAGAATACGAGAGGGGTCGTTTAAATGGGTGGATGGGACTGCGCTAACAAGAAGGTTCTCACATTAATGTTCATTCTAATTCAACCATAAAAGGACTGTGATAGGTTCTTCACAGTTACATGCTACATATATCAACCAGAGGTTGATGTTCTTTGCCTAAAACTTGTTAATCTCTTTTTTATTTCAGCTGCTGGCGCTTTGGAGAACCTAACCAATTTAAAGGCAGAAATGAGGACTGTGTGGAGATACAGAACTTTGACTCTGAACGCAGCTGGAATGATGCTCAATGTGCAAACGAAAACTACTGGATCTGTGAAAAGAACTTTGATATTTAACATAAACAAAAGTTTTCTGTTTGGAGCCTATTTTATCTTAAGTAGTTTATAAGACAAAAATATAATGCTGTGATTTCCGCTTGTCCCACAGAGTATCTGCTTTAGTTGTTCTTTGAGTTCTAAATTGATGTAATCAGAACAATTTAAGAATGTGACAGATGACTTTTTATTGCCTGTGTGTGTGTGTGTGTGTGTGTGTGTGTGTGTGTGTGTGTGTGTGTGTGTGTGTGTGTGTGTGTGTGTGTGTTTTAAAAATCATTTTCAATTATAAGCAAGCAAAATAAAAAAAATATTTTAAAAAAAGCATAATCTTTTACTGTTTAAAATACATTATAACAAAAGCAAAAAATATTTAGGTCTACAATATTCTAAAGACATATCACGATACGAAAGTTTTGCAGCTCCAAGATTCCACTCGGAATGACCTTTTTTTTATGTATATATATAGACACTTCCTCTAAATCTCCCTCTGCAATATGGCGAGATTGTTGACGTGCGAAATGAATGTGCAGCGCGCTAGCGACTCGCGCGATGAAGTGACGTATTGCAAAGGGTCAATATCCATAGAAACCAGTAGGGGGCGGTAGACAGCACATCATGCTTTACTTCCTCAAACAAAGAATGAGCTAACGTCCAATCAAACAAGACCTCAGTTTTGAATGTGAGCTGATACCGAAAAAAAAAAAAACTACAACACCGATACCAGTTTTTCGGGTCAGGTTTGGCAATTTGGGACTTCGCCCCCTTTTTTGGCTCATCATCCGTTTTCAAGCCCCAGCCATCTTTTTTTCGACAGTTGTTTCATGGGAACCCAGGAGGGAGACAGAAGTAAGACTACCACGACTTTCTTTCTGACTGAAAGCTAGCGACACGTAACGCTTGCGGCTAAAGTTTGGTTTCTGGATGGCTAATGTTGTCGCTTCTTACAGCTGGACTAACGTTCATTGTAGATATATATTTATTATAGTGATAACAGGTCGCCGTTTAGCCTTATCCCATAAAGTTCCTGTTAGCAACCATTAGCAACGTTAGCTTGCTACTTTTCAGTTTACTCAACCGGCAAAGTTTGAGGAAAACAGCGTTAGAGAAGGCACCAATGTTGCATGCAGATGTGTTTTCTCACAATCAATACTGGTGTCTTTTAGAACAAAACATGTCAATAAAACCTTTAGCCTGAAACAGTAGTTAGTGTGACGAAATTAGAGTAAAGAAGCAAGCTAGTGAGGTTGTGCAGTTAATAACTGTGTTAGATCGATTTATTAAGGATAGTTTAAGGAGCTGATGAATGAGGAAGAAACTTAGCGAATGAGAGGATTGGCAACAGGAAGTGAACAGGAGGCTACATGGAAGGTATGTCGGAGAGAATGTAGGTCCTACAGATTTTTAACAATATAATTTTAGTGAGGGAGTCTCTAGGAAGTGATAAAGAAGCTTACTGCTGATCCTCATGAGGTTGCGATCTGCAGAGCTGGAGTAATTAAGAAAAGATCTAGTCATACCACCAAGATGTGAGGGAGTAGTTACTGAATCTAGTTATAGAAGAGACTTTTATTTATTTTGACTTTATTTGTGGCGATTAGTGAGATGCTGTTTAGTTTAATTCAAAGTAAGATGACAACAAATGTAATGTCTGGAAGTGCTGATGAAGTATGCAAAACGGTGTAGTTTGCAAAAGTATCCATACACATTGACGTTTTCCCCCAAATTTTGAAATGTTATAGTCAGGTTTTTAGATGATAAACCAAGTTGCACTTCAATATATTTGGGAAGTAGAGGGAAAAAATGATACATAGTAGGAAACTTGGTAGGATCAGCTTTTGTCACAAGATTTGGAAAAATTTTATGCTCTAACACTGATTTAAAGCTGCATTGTGTAACATTTCTAAAACATTTGCTTTCTACACATTTGCTAAAACTATCACTGTGCCATGACAGTATGGGATGAGACAGAGATTGTGTAAGAGAGAGAAAAAAAATGTGCTTCCCCCAGAAATGCACTGCTCTGAACAAAAACAACCAATGGGAATGAAGAGGAGGGCCTTAGCGCTGTCAATCATGCTAGTGTTTGTGTTTCTTTGAATACTCAGGCTAGTTAGCATGGCCACCAATGACAGCGAGTAAGTTGTTTTCCTGTAACGGTAAGTTGTTTCTCCACCATTAGCACTTTGAGCAGAGTATACATGAACATGATTGACAGCGTGATGCATTTCTGTGATGCAGTGGAGGGGGACGATTTTTTTATTTATTTATTTATTTATTCAGAGATTATCTAATGCCGTACTGTCACAAATTGGTGATAGTTTTAACAAATAAGTAAAAGAACATTTTTTAAAATAAAAATTATGCACTTTCTTCCTCCCCTCTCTGCTGTGGTTCTTGGTCCTTCACAGATCAGCTAGATTTACACAAAGACTAAAATAAATGCTAACGGTCTCCGCTTTTAACTATTTATTTATGCGCTACACACATTATTGAAACATTTATACTACCATAAATACACTTCTTCTTAAAAAAAATCCATAGTATGTGTTTCCAGTTTTATTCATATTGTATACTGATATTACTGAACAGCCAGTTTATCTTATTGAGTAAAACAAGCAAAAAAAAAAAAGATCGGTATTAAAAAGCAATAGACATAAATCAAGAAAATGTAAAAGATTTGACCCTTTAGTTGTTTTTTAGAAAATACAGCTGTGTCCACAGATCTGAAGCTCGGTGGGAAAAGAGTTCCTGGGGCTGTTGGTGTGAAATCTCAGTCGGCTTCTGTTTTCGGCGCCAGTCACAAGATTAAAGAACCTGCAGGGGCCAAATGGATCCAAATGTTCTGAAAAGATTTCACTCTCTTTGACTGTTTTACTGCTTTTACAAACCAGTCATAGTTTACAAAATACACCTTTTTTTATACGAAAGAAATTACACAAAAAGTGAAAACCAATTCCCACCAAGTAATGATAGTTAAATAAAAGTATGTAGCATAAAATAAGCGACTGCATAAATATTCACCCCCTTCAAGTCAGCATTTAGTAGATGGACCTTTGGTTGAACGTTTTGAAACTGTTAGCCAGACCTGGTGATGTATATGACCAAAACAGAAGTGGCAAAGAGCATATTACAGGAGCAATCTGGTGCAGAAGTTTGGAGAATTTTGAGGAGTGTGAAGCTAAGATGGTTTGAGATAATGGAAAAGTTGGAAGAATGTGGAGCTGAGTGGGAGAGAGAAAGAAGGAAAACCACAGAAAAGGTTCGTAGATTGGATAAAATGGACTGAATCGAAAAGAAGTGATGTTCCCGATGCTAAAACTAAGCCTTCCCCGTCATCTATTATTGAACAAAAGTAATCCTCTGTCTGAGAGTTACATAAAAGAGTTACATAAACCTTAAAATCCAGACAAAAAAAAAAAACAAACACGTTGTGCTTAAACAGGATTGCTGTTCTGGACTTGGTTGTCGTTCAGCGAGACATTCTGATCTTCTTTTCTACCAGCAAACCCTCCTGACTCATTATTTCCCCTTTTTCTCTGCAGACTGGGTTGATGTGGCAAACAATCTGCTCAGCAGGTGTAACGTAAACCTGAAGTTGAGCACATTGTCGGAGTGCGGGCCGGATGTTTTCGTCACTTTGTACGAGACGATCCTCGGGGAGACGGTTCCAGGTAAAATCAGACTCCTGGGCAGATGGAATACTTCTGGAGACGCTCCGATAATCTGGTGTTCATCGGTGGCCACGTTTTCTCGAGACTTTGAGTTGTTAAGATGGTTGATCCGGGTTGTCACTGGCAAGAAAGGTTATAGAATAATATTTCCTGAATCGGATGCTTGTTAATTCTTGCCTTACGCAACATGTTTACGTTCTAAACATGTTGCAACCTGCTGCAAAGTGTCATCTGAACACAGACTCAGACATGCAGCATACACAGCTGTTCCTTCCGGTAAGCAAGGGCTGCAGCTTCTGATTATTTTAGTTATTGATTATTCAATTGATTTTTTTTTAACCATTAATCAAGAAAAAATTGGCACATTATTCACATTTTTCATTCTTTCATTTAATCATATTTTATACAATATTAGAAATGTGTTCAAAAATACAAATAAAGAAAAAAGTTAATTCATTTTTCAAATAGAAAAAAAAAATATTTTACTGCCTAAAATGCACAAACATAACATTCAATTAGCGAACACTTGATCATTTGTTACAAAGGAGGAATTTGCAGTAAAAAAAAAAAAAACTTTCCATAATGTAAGAAGCTCACACCTTTCTGCTTGGCTTATCAACATCTATACAGTGAAGTTTTGATCTGTTTGCTTTTCTGAATGACCGATTAATAATTGGATAGCAAAAGGTGCTTAGGAGATTGTCTCTTTTACAGAATATTAACCGGGTAAAACTAAAAATGCCACTTGAGGAGTTCTGGGTAGAACATATTTACAGACAAAGAAGGTTTTTCCTCTTAAATGCAAAATGTATGTATTTTTTCTACAGTTTTGCCTTAATCACTCCTCTGAATATGTTGACCTTTCAGAGGCCTTTTATTGATTCTGTACACTCCAGTTAATGAATAATCAATTACTATATGTGAGTAATCAATTCATCACGATTAATCCGATTAATCGTTTCAGTCGTACTGTAAACGGTTGAGGAAAGAGATCAAGTGGAAGTCCAGAGTGATGTCTTCAAATTAAATGCACAGATCTCTTGGTCGCTGGTTTTGAGTTATGCCGATTTGCCTTTTTTTCTTCTTCCATGTTTGCGTTTTAGATTATATTGCATCAGCGAACAGTCAAGAGGACGATGTCCACAACGTTCAGTCTGTGATCGACTCTCTGTCTCTGGATTACCTTCAGATCAGCCTCTCACACATCACAGGTACAGAAACGAAACGACACACACACTCCATATTTCTAGATTTGTTTCATGTCTCTTCAACTGAGGGCTGGGTACGGAGAGCCAAAACAGACAAAATTAAATAAATAGATGAATTGTGAAGTAAATAAATGTACCTTTGAATGTCTCATTGAACAATGAAATACACTTGTTAAATGATGAAATTAAATGTATAATATTTGTCATTTAAAAAAATGTATATTATAAGAATTATTTCTCTTTGTGACTAGCTAAAATGAAATAATTCTATTTATCGTCTCTGTCGATGTTATTTTGAGGATCACAGGATGGAAAGTTGAAGTCCTGACTTCTGGGAACATCTAGCGGCTCTAACTCACCGAGTTTCTGTCTGCAGGAGAAAATGTTGTCAGCGGAGACAAAGAGTCGATCAAGAACCTCCTGGAAATCTTCGACGGCCTCCTGGAATACCTCAACGAGGAGCTAAAGGAGGAGACGCAGAACGGTGCCACGCGTATGTTTGTCTTTTCTCATCAGATTTATTAATGATCTGCAGGTTTACCCTTTTAATAAAATCATTTTTGTTGGCGATTCTGTCTTCTAGTGCAATTTTGAGGATTTAAATCGGTATCGTCGTTTGGTTTTAAACTCGTTTGCATTTTTTCTTCTGTTCGTTCTCTAAGTAATCCGTTCTGTTCTCGTCTTCAGTTGAACCTAATGACCCCCAAAACGAGGATGAAGCTGATGAGAGCAAGAAACCGGCCAACCTGGAGACGCAGCAGGAGAGGAGATCAGTTTCACCCAGTGTAGAGTAAGAGCTTCTCTGATGAAACAAGAGCTGCAACTAACGATTAATTTAATAATCAATTAATCTATTGATTATTCTGACGCTCGAGTAATCAGATTTAAAAAATGGCCCAGTCTACAGATTTTTCAGTTAACCACTCAAGTCTTTTTTAATGCAATATTAGAAATTCATTGAAAGATACAAATAATCAAATTCCTTTTTAAAATGTAAAATAGACATTTTATTGCCTAAACTCCTTTAGTAAATCTTAATAAGCTAAAGCTAAAACTATCTCAATGTCTGTATACATTTAGCAGGTGAATTATTAATCACCTGCTAAATTAGTTGACGATTATGTTTTGTAATTGATTAATCTGATTAATTATTTCAGTCCTAAAGGAAACTGTTTTTTCTCACCTTAGATAATTATGACTCATTATTTTGAGGCCGGTTTTGGCTCTGGAGGCTAATTTAAACTCCCTCCAGGCCACAAAATGTATTAAATTAAAAATTAATTTATTGTGATTTTATTTGGTTTACCTGCTCAACAATAAATAATTTTTTTATAAAATCTGTACGTCATTAAAGATCCAAAATATTAAAGGGGCTTCAGATGTTGCCTCACTAAAATAAAAAAAAAATAAAAATATTTTTGAGTCACTAATTGTTTTGTGTTTTGCTCGAAAAATCTTTCCGACTCTTAACTTGTGGTCAGGGGCCGGAAAAAAAATATTTGAAGTGCCACAAATGGCCCACGAGCCACAGTTTGAACACCCCTATTATAAGGAAACTTATAACATCATTAAAGTTTTACATGTTGACTTGATTGTACAGATTTTGGTTGAATTTGTAGGAAGGGATGTTTCTAATTAGTTTCCTCAGAGCCTCTGGCTGACCGTGGGGTTTGCAGCTCATGACTCGGAGCGCCGCTCTGCTTTTGACACAACAAGCCGCCTGCAGCAGAGTCATTACTGAAGCCACTCAATGGAAAATGTTCACACGCTCACATCTTGTTCACGTTGAAGAATAAATGATTTTAAAACACATCTAATGCTAAACTTCTTTTTTTTTATTTCAAGTTTTGTAACTGTATTATGAAACTTTTCTCTTGACTGACTCTGGTTATATTAAATTGGTCAGCCTTGGTGCAGCTTTCTCAAAGTTTTCTTTGTGATGTGATTAGCTAGAAAAACAACCAGACCTGTTTTCCAACTCGAGGTTTTAACTTTTTGATAAAACCTAATGAGTCAATTCTATATTACAAAGCAGCTGCATGTTTTTTTTTATTAAACAGTTCTGACTGATTTAAGCTCAGGGAAGCTGAGATAATAGATGTTTTAGCCTGGGGAAAAAAATAGTAACACAATGTCTCATTTGCAGAAACTCAGAGGAAACTGGATTGGCTGGTGAGGTCAAAGGATCGGATCAGACGCTTACGGCCAAACAACAAGGTCAGTCCATGCTAACTGTGATTTTAAAAAGGGTTAGGGTTTTCTTTCTTTGCATTTTTAGCCGTGTCTGAATTGTTGCAGTATTTAACATGGTGTTTGTTTTTTTTTTTTTTTTTTTTTTTTTTTTCCAAAAGAAATTTAAAAAAATAACAGAGAAATTTATGTTTTTGTGTCTGCATGGCAGAACCGGCCGTCCCTCCTCTGACGTCAGGCGCCGTCGAGGGAGCGCCGCACCAGGACCAGATGTTCTCCGCCATCCCGCTGCAGCCGCCCAGCCAGCGGGACACGCCCCACGCTCCCAGCCGCCCCCTCAGAGCCGCTTCCCTCAGTCAGGGATCCACCGAGGAGACCAATCCTGACATAACACGGGTTGAGGTAGAATGTGATCGCAGAAAATATACCGTGATATTTAGGCTACTGCTTCAAAAACGATGGGGGGGCTCATTCCGTTTTCCCACAATCTCACTTCCTGTTTCTGCGACGCAGCACATTAGCGGAAGGATGTGAAAATGCTGACGCAACCTAAGCGATTCGTAGAAAGAAGTTGGTTTAAAACCAACTTTTACTTTCATTAAAACCTTTATAGAAGTTTGGCATTACTCTTAAAAATTGCTTTTTTTTTTACTTGTTTATCTTCTTACGCAATAAGTTTGTGTTTTTAGCCGTTTTTTTCACCAGTATTTTTAAATTGTTTTGCCACAGAAGAGAGGAAGCGCCTCACTTCCACCGTAAACGGGCCGGGTCCTGTAACACATCTGACCTTTTTACTGTGGATGTTTGTTTGCAAAGCTTAACGTGAAGCCTGATGTTACGACAAGGCAAATAAATACAAGCCAAAGAGTCTCCAAAAACTTCAGTCTGAAGTGTTTTCGTTCTTTGACTCGTCAAATCTAATGCGTTCCTTGTTTGTTTTTTTCCTGAAATTGCTGTGAAGAAAAGGAAACCTTAAAAATGCATTCAGCAATAAACTGTCGCTTTTTTGTTCTGTTTGTAATCTTAATCTGAATTTCTGTTTCTCTGTCACAGGACTCTAAAGTGACAACAGAGACTCTGACCAACGGGATCATGTCCCCGGTGCACTGCCTTTCTTCAGGTGAGCAGAAACACCCAGACTGTTTTGGAGAGCGAAAAGGTCGGGTTGAGTTTGTCGGTGATCACTTCCTGGTTCTATCTCCAGGTGGAAGCGACGACTCTGCCTCCAGCCGGCGGCGGATTGCGGCAGAGATGGAGGGAGAGACACTGGAGGTAGGAAATGAGGTTTAAATCTCTGCTCAAGATCCCCCCGGCAACCCCCCCCAAAAAATTGTCTGTTGTATTAAACCAAATCACACCAAATTCTGCCGTTTCATAGCCGACCAACGGGGGTCCGAGGAGGGTGTTGTTCCGCACCCAGCCCGATGTGCTTTTCCTCACCCTGCGGGACGAGGTGTCGGCCATCACGCCTTCGCCGCCGGACACCGATGAGGACGGGGAAGTTCTGAGTCATATCCAAAGATTTAAGGACCGAGGAACAAGTCTCAGAACAAGCACAGACATTGGGTGAGAATTTTGCTGTAGGGGACAAAAAAACCCCATCACATTAATTACAGGGTTCCTGGACAATGTAATGATGGATTCATACTGCAAAAATCCAAAATCTTACCAAGTATTTTTGGCCCAGTTTCTAGTGCAAATATCTTAGCACACATGAAATAAGACAAAATTAACTTATAAGTAACTTTTCAGCAAGATATAGGAGTTTGTTTTAAGCCGATAATTCCTTAATTTTGATGAAAAACTGGTTCCACAGGCAGATTATTTCACTTATAACATCGTTAGCATCCCATAGCTAACATGGGAAAAATGTCTTGTTTTAAGTGAAATAATCTGCCAGTGCAACCTGTTCTTATTTTAATCAACAATATGAATTATTGATTTAAAACAAACTCGTATATCTTGCTGAAAATCTATTTGTAAGTTACTTTCTCTTAATTCAAGTGTAATATTTTCTCTAGAATCTAGATTTAAAAAAAAAATTTGGTCAGACTTTGTATAGATTCACTCTCCAAATATTGTTGATCATTTCTCCATCCGCTCTACCATAAATCCATTTATCCATCCGTTTGTTTGCATACTTCTGTTTTTAAAGTTAAAATATCTCAAAGAATTTGTTGCGAATCAGAATCTGGGAAACTGTGTACTGTTGGCCATGAAAAACATGTGGAAACCGTGTAAATAAACCCAACATCGCCGTCCGTCTCGTCTCTTGAAATAAGCAGGACGGTACCGGAGAGTCCAGAAGAGTCTCTGGCTTATCGGAGAAAAAGGAACAAGGAGGCGGAAGAGGAGCTGCATCACATATCTGAGAACCTCTCTCATCGCCTGGAGGAGCTGGATCTGGTGTGTGCACACGTCATCTACACTTGAATTTGATTTGGATCAGTAGAACAACCAGCAGCTCCTGCGTTATCACTGTTCTGTGTTAGCTCTATTAACACTGGAGCTGCACTCTCTGTTTTTTTGCAGAGAACTGTAAAGAACACCAGCATAAACGGTGCAAAATGTATCTAAATGCGTCTCCAGCTTTATTCAAGGCCAGATAAGGAAATTAGAGAAACAACAAGAGATTAAGAAGTACTGCTATCCCAGTAATTAGCTTGTTTCTTTTAGAAGTTATGAGAGGAAATTTGAAATACAAAGATAAAGCGACTCATCCATTTTTAAAGTCTGAAACAATAATAGTGACTTCTGTAGATGATGTCATTCATCTGGTTTCATTGATAAATAGAGCAGAGTGTCATCAGCGTAGCGGTGAGGACTGATTTATAAAACTGAGTTTCATATTTCAACTTTGACTTTCATTGAAATATTTAGTTGCTTTAAAAGCTTTTAATTATGTTTTAATCAACCCCACACTCTTCAATAATACAACAGCAAGATAAATATAAGATTCAATTTTAGGTCAAATTAGATGTTTTTAAAATGTCATTTTTGTTTATTTTTTTAAATTAAAATTTAAAATACTGTATTACCTCTGTAATTTATACTGTATATAGAGTCTGTGCGCCTTTCCACCCATCCTTGTTTGCCATCATTTTTAAAAGTGTGGCTCCTTGAACAGAAATGATGAGTCTGACGAGGTAATTTGTACATTTCAGCGAACGTTTTAGCCGTAAAACAGACAAGTGGGAACAAAATTAAATTTCTGCCATCACTCTTAGAAACATAAAATAAAATGACATAAAATCAAACAAATGTATGGTTTCTGGAGTAGTATGTTTTTTTTGTTTGTTTTTTTTTTTTTATATATGTTCTTGTGACGTGCTTCAATTCAAACAATAAACTGTGTAGATGCTGAAACGAGTTCTGGGAGAAAGCGACGGGTCCCACAGCAGCGGCAGCGTCAAGAGGACCCGTCGGAAGCACAGAGGTTACAGTTTCACCCACGAGACAATCGTTTTTATCAGCCTTTGGAACCACCTCGTATGTACAGCCGTGCACTGAACTGGGACGTTTCTTCCAGGAAAACCTGATCCTGACAAGCGGAAGGCCTCCCCCTCTCCTCGTCGGGAACGTCGCTCCGCACACGGCCAGCTGGAGGAGGCCATGGCGGAGGCGCTGAGCCTGGACGACGGGAAACAAACCAACCTGCAAGTTCCTCATCATTCGAAACGAGGCGAGTCGCACCACAGGTCGTCTCAGAGGAAGGTGCGTTTCTGTTCAAGTAAAGAAACGAGACTTACTTCACACGAAGCAACGCGTTTTTGGCTTTTTAATCATTTCCTGTCGATAAAACCAAACCTTTTCAGCATCTGGAAAGTGAAGCTTACGAAGAGGAGCTGAGAAGGTGTGAAGAGAGGGAACGGACTGAACTCCAAATAGCACGCAGAGGAGCTCAGAAGGCTGTAAGTCCAAAATGGAAACGCATACAGCTTCAATATTTTTTTTTTAGTTTCATCTATAATGTTTAAAGTAAAGACCTTTTGAGAAATGTATAGAGGAAATAGTCTTAGAAGTGAGATTTCTTCTTTTTTTTATTTTGCTATTAAGCTGTTTCTTCAGTCATAATAAACCTGCTATCAAATATTTAAGAGGGAAAGTATTTTCAAACTTTTCCAGTTTTAATAATACTACCTGAACTACAATGGTTGCCATGGGTTACCCAGGTAGATATTGATGAGAAAACATCATTACAGTAACTTTTAACAGGATTATCACATTTTGATGCGTCGTTTGTCTCTGTGTGTAGGAGCGAGAGTACAGAGAGGCCATTCTGAGAGACGTTTCTCCATCACCCAAACCGTCTCCTGGCAAAACAAAGACTCAACAGAAAACACAAACAGCAGCACAGAGACGCTTCGAGGTGCCCAGGAAAACTCCATCACGTAAGTCACACCCCGTCACCTCTGACCTCATGTTAGCGTCAGGCTGGTGTTTTGGAAAATGCCCAGCTCTGAAATGTTTATTGCTACATCTGTGTGTATCAGCGGGTGTCCCACAAGGCTCTGGTCTAGGTTCAGTTATTTCTATGAGTGACTTGGTGTGTGGACAGCGTGACGCTTTCCATGCTAATTTAGTGATTCAAGGTCTACAAAAGGGTGTTTATTCCACAAGTATAACGTAGATGTTATAAAGCAGAGACTTTTCTTCCCGTCTCCCTCCACCCAGTGAGAATAAGGGAGAACGAGCTGCTCCCTTTGCTGCGGGAGGAGCTGCCTCACCTTCACGTCTCTCCTCACGCTTTGGGTCGAATGTGGGAGCAGCAGATGCAGCAGGTGGACAAGCTGCACGCCGTGTCGTCCTCACGCCATCCACATCATCACAAACTCTGCAAGCAGGTCAGAACGAGTCCAACAAGTGAGATTTTTTTTTTAGCTCAGATACATGGGAGTCTTGAACGCCCCGACATTAGTAGCAGTTTAAGCCTGTTATTACTGCACAGGACAGCTGGGCACGGGCTAATTCCTGGGTTCCCAAGAAAACATTCCATTCTGTTCATTTCTGTTCCTTTTAAAATAAACAGTTGCAGCCAATGCTTTAAATTTAGATCAGTCAGAGGAAGGAAAGAAACAAGGAAGGAAAAGAGGGAAAACCTGAAGAAAGAGTTTCACAAGGAAGGAAGAGACAAAGATTGAGAACAGGAAGGACGAGTCATGACAGAAAGGAAGGGAAGAAAAAGGGATGATGAAGAAGAAAAGAAGGGAGGATGGAGCAGGACACAAGGAATGAAGGAAGGATAAAGGGAAGTCAAAGGGATAAAGGACACATTTAAACTGTAAAATGGGAAATACAGATGTAGACCTGTCGCAATTAAACAACCGCATGATGAATATAAAATGACATCGATCATCTTCCTTCTGATTATTAATATTTTTTGAAGGACATTTAATTTATGCTTTCTGGTGTGTGCTTTTATTTATGTTTTATTCATTATTTCTGCTCGTCTTTTTTTATTTTGGATGTTTAAAATATCTTCCAGTTCCAGTGTTAGGTGATTTTTATTTATTTATTTTTACAAAATTACAGTTAATTGGTCTTTATCAGAGAGTGAGCTGACATTTTTATGCCTATATCAGTATGTTCCTTGAAAGTGGTCTCAAAACGTCAACATTACCGCAACTCAGTTTGTCGTTAAGGGAACTTTATTGTGACAGGCCTAGTCAAATCCATACTTTTCCAGGAACCCAGAACAATTTAAAGAGTTTCCAACAGATGGACGGACAGAGTCCCCCTCTGACTGCTGCTGGTTTCTATCAGCTGTGTAAACCTTGTCATCTGGGTTTATTCCAGAGCACAAAGCGATCAATACAATCCCTCAGATTTGCGTTGGGCATGAACTCCTCCTTGTCTTTCAGCTGGAGGAAGCTCAGAGGAAACACGACCTGCTGGTGGATCTGGTGAACAGAGACCAGGACCACAACAGGCGGCTGGTGAGCATCACTGGAGCAAAGGCGTCCAAAACGCCCAACCAAGGCGATCTGGCCTCCCACTCTGACATGCAGGGAATCCTTTAAACCTCCTTTTCTTCCAGAGGGAGTTTAAGGAGCGGATCCAGCAGCAGAAGTCGGTGCAGAGCAAACTGCGGGAGCAGCGGCAGCAGATCGCCCGGGCCAAGAAGTACCACAACGACTACCATGTGCAGCACCGCGCCCGCCTGATGAGGGCGCGCACCAAGGAGGAGAAGGTGGGCCCTTAGCGTTTGTTATTCATCCTGATGCATTCTTCAACATGACCGTTTGGATTTATTGTTGTCGCGATAAATTCCAAATAATTCCGTGTGTGTGTGTGTGTGTGTGTGTGTGTGTGTGTGTGTGTGTGTGTGTGTACATAGATGTTTCGGCAGCTATTCGAGGAAGGTCTGGAGCTACAGAAGCTCCGGCTGAGGGAGCAGAGAGCTTATGCCAAGGAGCAGCAGCTGGAGCACCAGAGACGACAGCAGGACCAGTTCGAGTCCTTGGAGAACTACTACAAGGATCAGGTACGACACAAACACACCAGCTGACCCGCCAGCAAATAACATCACTGGTCATTTTCATACATGTGTGACGCGTTTGGTCTCTTTCAGTTTTCATTACTCGCTGAGAAACTCGCACATGAGCGGGAGGAGATCCAGGTCCGGAAAAAAGCTCAAGAAAAGGTAAACTCATTAGGAAGTAAAAAATATGTGTGTGTGTGTATATATATATATATATATATATATATATATATATATATATATATCAATCAGCATTTCTTTGAAATTAATATATTGCAGAACTACAGGTTCCATTTTTAAGACCTGACTGCTACAGAAATATCTGCCATAAATTTACAACAAAGTTTTATTTTTGTATTTAAAAGTCTGCCAAGAAAACAACTCAAAGTCTGAAAATTTAATTCTGTAAACGCTCCCAAATTGTAAGCACTTTCACGTGACGTCCAGCAGGGGGCCTTTGTGTCACTTCACAATTGGTCCGACGTATTTAAACTCGTGAATAAATCAGGAAACCCGATGAATCCTTCGTTCCTTGTTACAGGGAAAACTTAAGATACTTTCCCTGCTTTCATCTTTCCTCCTGTGTTTTTCCAGGCTCTGCTGAAAATGAAGCGAGAGCTGCGCTCCCGGATGGAGCGCGAAATAAGAGACCTGCAGAAAATCATCATCCAGAACGACGAGGACGACCACTTCCAGAACCTGGAGGTCCAGAGGCTGCGCAACCAGGTCCACATGGCCTCATTCCAGTACAACACCAGCTATCTCCACTGAGCGGGACAAAAAATCGAGGCCGGCTCGGGTCCAAATTGGCGTTTGCGTCGAAGGAAAGAGCCGCGTTGGATTTCTGCTATTCGCAACTTAACGGTACAAGAATCTAATGCACAAACCGTCTCAGGCATCTTTTTTTTTTTTCTTAGATTTGCACAGAAAAGAACGTTACCGTTGTGAGAGCGAAATGTGAGTTTTGTTGTTGAGGAATTTTACACACACTGACAAAACGTAGCTCTAGCTCATGTAGCTAACTGTTCCTCTCACCTCTGCTGCTACACCTGAACTTCAGACACTTTGGACCAAGTCCTCCTCCTCGGGTTTAACAACGTGTTGAATGAGAACGTTTTACCTTCCCCACTGCGGTCGTCTTGTGCTTTTATTGTAAAATAGTGACTTGTTCCTCCTGTTGCCAAATAAGGACCACAGACACAGAGTTGATAATATTGTCACACTGATGAGTCTTAAGGTTTTCTTCCTTTTACATGAAATGTCTTCCTTTTAATACTTTAACCATGCAAGTGGATTATTTATTTAACTTTAATGTTTGATTTTTAATTAACCTGGACTGATGTCTTAATCGCCAGGGGCAACGATAATCGGTCTGTTTGTGACTTCACTTTAACCTCTGCTTGATTGTGACTCTTTTCTATTTTTAACCAAATCCTGAAACGTGATGAATCAATGATTGTGCCAGCTGAACACCACACGGATTGTGTTTTTGTAATCCTGGAGCAAACATGTGTCCCCCCACCCTAACATCCATTAAATGTGTGGAATCACTGGTGGGAAAATGTGTCAAAATTATTTGCAAAAGGTGGAAATTTTTGCTCTAAAGTTTAAATGGTAAGTGCCAAAGAGCAAAAATCCCCGCCACACCTGCGTGGGGCAGTATAGCGGCGACGATGAGGGAACAGCAGGAGAGAAAATACACAGAACTGTAAATCCGGTGGTTGTGGAGATTAAAGATGTTTCCCTCATTAGAGACAAAGTGAACGGGGAAAATTTCTCACAGCTTTCTGTAGATTTCTCTACCGTTTAATCGCATCATTGAGACAAATTTGGGTCCACAGCCAGTCATTAAAAATCGTAAAACTGTATTAAATACATTATATAAATGTGAATAATTTAGCCAAATGTGTAAATCAATAAAAATGTAAATTTTTCATTTCTACATTTCCGGTGCTCTGGGTCAGTAATGAGTTACAGACCCTGACTTCTGATTGGTCCAACCGCAGAGCGTTTTATCTGTAATCCAATCACGTGTTAGCTCATAACTTTGCCTCTGGTGACTGGCTTATAAATACAGCTGCTAGCTAAAAGTACGTAAATTAAACTTTTCAGTAAATATTACAGAAAATTACATTTGACAGAAAAAAAACAACTTGTATATTTTTATTTGAATGCTCAAACATACAAATGTTTAACTTTTATTATTATTATTATTATTATTATTATTGTGGCCGCTCTATAAAGAGTTCCTGTAAATGGGGTCTGTGCCTTTATAAAAACAGTCATCCAGAATTTAGTTTTACTTAAGAAGCACCCTGCAGACTTTGCAAAGCTACGACTGCTAGACACAGTCTTCGTTAACAGTAGGAGGGGGATAAAACAGGAACAGGCTTGATACAAAAAATAAAATAAGCTCCCAGTCTTCCTCTAACTATACTGGACAATGCTAGCGCTACAGTCTGCTTCCTCAATCAGCTGGCTGGTGTCCGTCCATTGGTGAAGTCTTTGTCGTCCTCGTCACTGAAGTTATCCGGCAGGTTGGTCCATGCGAATCTGTTCTTGCAGTAGCTGCACCTCTGGTCGACCACGACCTTCAGTCCGTAAACACGTTTTATGACCATACAGTTGCGGCCGCACCGCCGGCAGCACCTGAAGAGCTCCAGCAAGGACCACTCGTCGACCACGAACTCAGACGAGCTGAGGGGTTTCAGAAAACACACACGGGTTGAGTAAAGATGTGAGTAAATAAATTCTAAGTAGAAGCTCGCTGAAAGCTTTCAGTCTGGAGCAGCAAACCTTCCCAGATCCACCAGGTAGTGTCCATCACCCACACTCAGCGAGGTGGTAAATTCCTCATCGTCTTCAGCTGTACATGAACATATTTGTAATAATTACAACTTCCCTGCGTCGATGTCATTACTTCACTATACGAAAAACAATTTAAAGTTAACTCACCATTATTTTCTGACTCATCTTGACAAGATGCAGCTTCTGCTTTCTGCTCCTTGACATAACAGAAGTTTTAAGGGGAAAAAAAGAACAGATTTTGGAAATAACGCTAATTTTACGTCTTTTGGACTGATTAAATGTAAAAAAAAAAAAAAAAAAGAAAAAAAAATAGCCATTATACCGAATATACTCCATTCAATAAACTGGAGATATCTGAATGTGACCTTTAAAGTTGAAAAATGATAAAAAGTCTGTGTAAAAAAATTTGGTAACACTTTATTTGACAGGGTGTTTGTAAGACTGACATGGCACCGTCATAAGTGCCCTTTTAATGCAAAGTTGGCACTTTTAAAATGGCTTTCAATGCAACTGTTAGAGCAACTCATCGCATTAAAGTGTCATTATTTACCAAATAACACAAAAGTAAGACATTCATAAAGACTCCTTCATGTTCATGACAGCTAAGTTATGTCATATTTATGACAGTGTCATGTCAGTCTTATAAAGTGTTACCACGCAGGTTAAATCAGAAATAAAGATTAAAATCTGTCCACATAAGATAAATTCACTGATGACAGATACAAGGAACAGATAGTTAAATTATGGGATGCATAAACATAAACTTAACAGAATATCGCCCTGTATGTATAGGCGGGTTGAGACAACAGATTGATGTTTCAGAGGGAATGATCAGATTTACCTGTTCATGTTTTGAAGACCAATCAGAGGAAGACGCACTGATGTCCTGCATGGCCTCGTTTGAAGAACTCATCATGGATTCTTCTCCAAAACTCCCTGGGAAACAAACACAAAAGAAATGAGTCAGTCTAACACTGCTAGCTTTCTTAAATTTGGCATGATTAGTGAATTAATTACTAACCAGTACTGTTCTCCCACCAAGACTAAGTTTAAGAAGCCATTTCTGCTTTGGCCTGAGGATAAACATGAGGTAAAATACTTAAACACCTTAAGCACACTGGCTGAGTGGGCTTGGTGTGTTAAAATGAAATAGAAACGTCATAAAGCCGCGTCTTTAGCTGCCGCACGTATCGACAATAACAACAAAGATGGCGGGGTTTCTGACGCCCGCTCATTTACCTGAAAAGCTACAACTCGGCAATGAAACAGAGTCCCCTCAGTTATTAGCTACCGGAAGATGAAATGCAGCAGAAGCTAGGTTGTTGTTCCTCACTTCCGGCTCCAGCGAGTAAAGGGTTACTTCACTTTTTTTCTGTTTTACATACTCTGTGCTTGGCTATGGCTTCTTTTTTCTTAACTTTCTGATTTTTTTTTTACCATTACGTTATAAACAACTGTTTACTTACCTCGTCTCTCCTATGTTATCAAAATATTTTTGTGCGCTTGTTTGAGGCTTATTATTATAAATGACAAATGTCAAAACAAAAGAAGAAGCAATTCCGCCATCTACTGAACGCAGAGTGAACTGCAACATGACATTCAAAAGGGGGTGGAAATTATTCTCTATCTTTCAAAATAAACTGTTATTAAATAGTTACAAAAATTGGGAATCATTGAGTTTTCTCTTTTGTACTTTGTTTAAGCTGGAAAATAAAATTCAAAATCCCAACAAGTAAAAATTAAACTTTGTTAGCATTTTTTGCTAGCTAGCTCAAGATGACATCATTTCAAATTCCAACATCTAAGCATAAATGAAATGCACTATAAATAACAGCAACAGACTGGATGGAGTTTGTAAATTAATACCATTTTTCTTTCCTATGAAATATAAACACCCAGCTGTGCTACATACATAAGAAAAAGAGGATTATTTTGAGTCAAATTAAAGGTTAGCTTATATTTATCTGCACCATCACATTGGTTATTAACTTAAGGTGACAGAGCTGTAATCTATATTCTATATTTTAGAACGATTCACTTTTAACATCTTAACTAGAATTTCATGATATAATACCTAGGTAATTCAAACGATTAAGAATCACTTATGTTTTAGTGGTGTGCTCAATGTAATTTCTAACTTCAGATTCAAAACAGTGAAAGAAATTGTCTATTTTTAGCTTCAGCACATAAAAAAAGACAATAATGCATGTTGTTCTATAAAACATACTGCTGTCGGGTCCAAACAGCATATTTTTTTATTGCTCAGTGTTCTGCAAGGGTATAAGAAGTTTCTTTGCGTCTTTATTGTCCTTATGTACAAGTGTAAGTTACAAACTCACAGAGCAGCTAATGTGGAAACTATGCACACATGTATACCGTTAAAATAAATATAAAAATCAAAGGAAATAAGCCGTAAAAATTTCTTAAAAAACAGTTTTGTTTTCTCTTTTTTTGCTGAAATAAATCAAAATTCCTAAAACTCACACCAAAAAAATAAAAAATAAAAATTTGCACATACATTTTGATTAATCAATCCAGCCCCACTGGGCCCACACAGACATGCAGGTACATTATGGTGCATTCAGATTTTATCGTTTCGAACCGCGGGGCGATGTGTGTACTAAACATTCAACGACTTGCTGTGGTTTGGAACAGGTAAACCATCATCAATTTTTTAAAAAATGTTTTAAACAAAGGCTGCATTTTAGTTAAGTTCTTGTATTAGGATGTATGGGTTTGTTGCTTTAAATGCTGCAAAACTTTGCACTGAGGGGGAAAAAACAGACAAAAGAATATTAAAAGGGCAGAAATAGACAAACATACAACTGTGTGTGTGTGTGTATGCAAATATGATTAGAATCCATAAGAAAAAAACAAAACAGTCCAGTAACTATTCGGTACATAGAAAGAAGTTGTAGATATTACATTTGAGCCTGCATATGCATACAAACAAACAAGAAAAAAAAAAAAAAGAAATTCTCTCAAACTACACAAGAATGTTCTGAACTCGTCTGATATGAAACCGTTTCATGGCTGCAAATAAATGTCTGCATATGAAATTCAAATTTGATAAGAGTACGTAAAAATCAGTAATCTGTAAAACATTAACTCAAGCATCCATCCGGTTAACAGATCTGCATCTAAAACTCAAGACTTGATGCATAAGAAAAAGAAAACGAGCGAAAACGAGCTATGCTGTTTAGATCTTTAGTTTGTGACCTAAAGGTTAATATTTGTATCATGGCCGCCGACGAGGGAGAGAAGGGGCTCCTCAATTTTAGGTTCTTCACCTATTAGTCTAATATAATAATAATAATAATAATAAAAAATGCTAACTTCACCTGAGAATGCAAAGAGGTCTGTGAAAGACATTAACATGCGTGCAATTAAAACCGAAAAAGAAAACAAGCAACAATATACAAAATAGCTATATCTTTGTACATATATACTTAAAAATTACAGGTCTCTAGATACTTTCTAACTCTGCGTTTTAGCTAACGTGGCTGCACACACATGTAAAAGGAGACATGATGTACTTTAATCCAGACATGAAAGCGGCACTGCGGCCATCGCTGCGCATCTTGTAAAGTGCTCTGAAGTGTAAAGAGAGACAGAATCCAAAGTTATGTCATGTAAAGTTTTTGACTCGTGTCCCCGGCATGCACACTGCTGCAGACAGACGGGGCGGCTTGGTTCATCAGCTCTGCAGTGAGATTCAGAAAACTACAACACATCTGCCTGCACACTGACACACACACACTGACACACACACACACACATGCAGGGCCTTGCAAAAGATGTCATAACCTTGGTCTAACTAGAGCTGGGCGATATTTCTTAAAAATAAAATCCCCCCTTTTTTTTCTTTTTCTCATACCTAATCGATTTTTTTCTTGCTTTTTTTTTTCTTAAAAATAAAAAAGGAATTATAAAGAAAAAAATATTTTCAAAAAGTGGCTTTTATTTCGGTCATACCTTCTGAAAGGTCGTACGACGGTGCATCGAGGCGAAACGAGAATTTTTGTTTAACTTGGGGACTGCAGTCATAATATTAGACCAGGGGTGTCCAAAGTCGGTCCTGTAGGGCCGGCATCCTGCATGTTTTAGCACACCTGCATCAAATGATGGCTCTTTGGAGGTCTAAGGAGAACATTGACTTGCTGAGGAGGTTGTTGCTACCACCAGGGAGAGAACTGAAACAAGCAGGATGCCGGGCCTACAGGACCGACTTTGGACACCCCTGTATTAGAGGAATAAGGAGGCAATTTTACCAGAAGAATGTCTTAAAATTAATTAATAAAAAAAAAGAAATGGATCATCACCCAGCACTTTATGCACTTCTTTACGTTTTATTGGGAATTTTGTGATCAACGAGAATAAATAAAATGGTTCTAAATTGGAAAGTGAAAGCAAAATGGTTTCGCGAAGAAAAAAATCTGGCATGCAGGTGTATTCACCCCCACTTTTACAACGATCCTCTCTAAACATGGCCGCCACTTTGACTGACAGCCAGGAGGCCTGTGGTGACTCTGGAGGAGATGCAGAGACCAGCAGGTCGGGTGGAACAATCCGTCGCCGGGGCAACCTGTATTTCTGAACTAGACGAACTGAGCGTTTCGGGCTACGTGCAAAACCCAGAATCCCTCTCAGCTACATGGTGAGACATGGTGGTGACAGCATCATGCTGGGGGGGGATTCGTTAGCAGAAGACTCTTTGATGACTTTGATGAATGAAATTATGAACAGGCAGGAATTTAAGCTGTGTGACGCTCTTAGGGACCCAAAAACACAGGCAGGTGTACTTGATGTGAAACGGGGGTCAGGAAGGTTTTAGAGACAAGGGGTGGGGTGGTGCAACGAAACTGGAGAAAATCTAAGGGCTTTCGCAACGCAACGTCTACGCTTTACCAAAAGATGTGGCCGTCGGAACGTCTCAGAATTAAATCTGTTTTTTAAAAAAACTTACAAAATGACTGCTGGTGTGAAGAAACGAATCACTGTCTGAATTTAAAGATGGCATTTTAGAACGAGTAACTTCAAATACGAACACTTTCCACTGAGGTAGGATGAATCGACGGTGCTCCAGCACCAGCTCTGCAGCCATGAGGACGGGGAGGGTTAGGAGGAACGACTCGGCCACCTGCAGGGTGACGGATCCAGTCACCCTGCAGGTGGAACAATACTTGATCTTTGTTCTTGTGTGTTTAAGGGAAAAAAAAAATTAAAGCAATTTCCCGGTAACAAAGTTTCCTAATTGAATTTGATCTATGTTCCTTTTTTTCTGAATGCAAAAACAAGAAGTCCAACCATAGCAACAACGACTCTGCTGCCTGAACAGATGATGATGATGATGATGATGATGGAAGAGAGAAGAGGAAGACTGTAGGCTGGATCCTCAGAGGGGGGCGATCCAGCCGGCACGTTGCAGCGTCGATGACGTTTCATCAGAGTCCTGTGCGGTTGCGCGCGAGTCAACGCGCGCGCTCACTCCACCGCGAAGCCGCACGTCTCCTCGATTGCCGTCAGTAGCTTGTCGTACAGTTTGTCGTAGCTCTCGTAGGGAGGAATGTCGATCCGGTTGAAGCTGGAGAAGAACGGAGGGGAGAAGGCGTTCAGCACGGCATACTGCTGTAAAACTCTTTTCAGGGTTTTTCATGTTTCCTGTTAGCGAGTTCAGTTTCAGGATGACGGATATTTTTCAAGATGGCCACCGTTTTTGAGCCTTTTAAACCAATTATGTTACCCACTTTTATTTTGTCATAAAGGTGGATGGCCTTTATGTCACTTCATATGTTTTTGACTTTGGTCATTCAAATTATGTATGATTGTACACAAAAGTGATCTGTGTTAAAAAAAAAAAAAGGGACATTTAGGACAAAAATAAATTTTCTTTAACGCCATACTGTTAGCATATTGTTTTCAAAAAGCAAGCCTCTGGGAACATCTGTGTCACATCAGGTTGTATTTGCACATGAAAGGTTTTGCTAAAATATTCAATTATCTGCTCCACTAATTGGCATAAACAACTAAACCTGACTGGAAAATTTTTACTTCAATCATTTGAACAATGTAATAATTTTCAATGCTTCTCATATCTGAAGAAACAAAGCCATAACTGATGTACATGTTCAATCATGACAAACTGTAGAGATATGTTTTGGGATCATAAAATGTAATGTCTGCTCTCTGGCGCGCCTCACCAGGTGTGCGCTTTGGGCAGATTATTGGCGTTGGCATCAATCTGATGGATGGTGAAGAGTCGGGGTCCTGCTGCACCTGCAATGGAAACGTACAGCAGGACTGATGAGTTGTAGTGCAGACTACAACATGCACTATGCTCTGCACATATTGTTAAAACATTTTTTTTTTTTAAATAAAGTTCTGTCTACACAAGGGATTGCTGCACAGATCAGTGCTGTATATCGATCAGATGGGCGTCTTGAGATACTAACATCTTACCAACTTTCAGTTACAGTTTTGGTTTCACCACATTAAAATTAAAATCATCAGACCTGAATGCGACATTATGACTGGAAAGATCTGAATTTAATTTGGATGAATTGTACACGTTTGTAAAGTTCCTCCAGATGGAATTTCTTGTAATTTGGCCGATCTGACAACAAACCCTACAGTGGCCATGCCTGGCCAGCAGGTGGCGACAACGCTCACAAAACAGCTCGTGTTTTTCTCAACGCCTTTCAGTTTTTCTCATTTACTTTCTCGGTAAATTATTAAAACGTTTACTGAATCAATAAAGAAATCTCTTAAGAAGAAGTAGAACAAAAGCTAGCTGGGCGCTACACGCGGCTCCTGGCTTTCTGAAGCGATCTGCTGCAGAGCGGTGAGAGACGTTAAGCACCCTGTAAAGCCTTGAAGCCCTGCAGTGGGACTCTGGACGAGCCAGTGACGAACTGCAGCAGCCGGGCCCTCCTCTCCTCGTCGAACGACTCCACGGCTTTCCAGAACCACTTGACGATGTTGCTGTCGGGGGTGCAGTGCTTCAGCCGAGTGTTGGACTTCCAGTCGGCGATGTCGATCTTCCCCAGGCCGCACACGATCAGCTGAAAGCACAGACGTTTCGGTCGCCGTGAAACGGAGCGCGTTGAGACAAACTAAAGAGAGATGAATAACGAATGAGACGCTCTCTTAGGTGCTGCTGTACCTCTAATTCCTTCTCGTCGAAGGCCTTGAGCAGGTGCTGTGGGATGACCTCGTTGAAGCCTTTCTGGAGAGCCAGAAACTGAGCCTCGATGCCGTGGAGGAAACGCCAGTTCACGTAGAGCCTGCAGCAGACGAGTCCGGAGGAAAACAGCGTTCAGCACATTTCTCACACCAACACGGGGGAAACTGAAGACGTGGAGCTGCGCGCGGCTGTTCTGTACCTGACATACTCCTTCTTGGTGTCCTCCGTCACCGGGATGCTCTTCCCGTTGGGCTTCAGCTCATGTGGGATGATTTCTCCGTAAGCGTTGTGCTCCACGCAGAAGGTGTGGTCCAGGACCCCGGTGATGTCGTTGTCCCTGAGGAGCAGAGACTGTTTAGTACTCGGCGGACTGAACTTGGACAGAACCGCTCCGTCTCTATGCTGAGGAAACTGGATTTCACTGTTACGTAATCTCATGTCTGTCTGCAGGCTGCATTAGACGTTATCCAGTCACATTTGACATCAAACAGCCACTACCAACAAAATACCAATGAAATTATAGCCACATTGAATTGGGTTATAATTCAACTGACAAATACTTTGTTGATCCCAAAGGAAAACTAAATGTAACTCGATTATTCAAGTTTCTTCAGAGTTGCTGTAGATACTGATAACAGAGGGAAGGAATTATCTCCAGTAGCAGTCTGTGTTACAGTGAATCTGAAGAAGCCTCTGACTGAAGACTCTGTATAGTAGTATGCCAGGTTGTTGATTTTAAGAAGAGTCATTCTTTGCACCATCGTCTCCAGTTGTTCTGCAGCAGCACTCATAAAATATTTTATTATTAGAAAATATATTAAACCCATTAAAACTGATAGTAGACACATATTTAATAGGTTTAAAAATGGTTCTATTTATTTTAAGGGAAAGAAAACAGAAGCTACGACAGAATCTGGAGAAAACATTAGCAAACCGTTATTCCCACTTTTAATATTTTATTTCTATTATCTATGACTTTTATTTCATATTTTCAGGTAACTTGATACAATCATTCTAAATATTGTTTTAACAATGTTATTTTCTTCAAATAGATACTTTTGGTGCCGTGTTGTTAACATTTTGTGTAGATGAGTCTAGATTGACAAAGTGTTGAACTGTGAGCATCCATCCTTATTTTAAATTAATCTGAGTTATTGTTAGAGTTAAGCTGCATAATGTTTAAATTTATGGGTGATATTAAATGACTTCTTCATCATATTTACTCTCTGAATTTCCATGTTTAAAGGTGCTAAATGTACCAGAATCTCTCTGCTGTCCCTCCTCCAGTAGATACAGAAACATTTAACTCGGCTGCTCTAAGCAGGTTTTAATGAACTTTTTCAGTCTAAAATCTTAAAAGAGTTCAGTTCAAGTGAATCGGAACCTTTTAGTAAACTTGATTAAATTTGCATTTTAAATGACTTTTTATTTTATTTGGATTAGTTCTGAGCAGATCATTGTTGCAGTACATTAGCAGCTTTATTCCCACCTGTTTGTTTAACTGAAAACGATCTGCTGACAACGAGATCACCAGTTTGAATAATGGCACCAAATGCATCAATATTAAAATACATCACAATGGAGTAAGTATTTATCTTGTGTCACAAAGGCTTTTTTCCCTCTGCTGCCTTTCTCAGGGGAGAGGTTTCACTGACTCGGCACCAGAGGGCGCTACAGTTAAAACTGTTGATTTGTTTTTTTTTCTCCTCTTTTTTGGTAACCATTTCTATTTATTTTTTTTTCCAAACTCCAATGCATTTTTATTTACTTTTTAAACAATAAAATTAGAGAACATGGACAAATTAAAGCAGGAGAAAATCTAAATTAATAGAATTAAAATAAAACAAAACAACTGCTTTTAAAAGTAATGTCTGATCCTGGCAACAACATCAGACAGGAAGTGACCACACTCTTGTGTCCAAGTACTTCATCATGACTTTTTTCTTCTACTTCTCTTCATGAAAACTGAGTAGTAAGACTCAAACGTCCACATGTCCAGCAGTTAGTTTGACTATTGATCGATCGATCGATTAAGAAACACGTCTGTACTTACAAGATCCAGACGAGGCTGTTGTGGAGGTCGGGGTCGACGGACTCCATGTCGTCCAGCGTGATTGGTTTCCCAAGCAGCTGTTTGTAAAACGGCAACGTGAAGCCTCCGTCGATGTAGTGGCCGTGAAACACCGCCATGCCCATGATGCGGCCCACAAAGTGGAAGTACGACAGGTGTTCCTGCAGGTTACGAACACCGTTTACCTGGACTCTGATTGCTCCAGTAATGTCGCAAACGATGACGAAATCTAGCTCCTAGTCTTACAGTTTTGTGCATTCAAACAAGCCAATACATGGAGATAACGCTTACTGGGTTGACAGCAGAGTCTGGGTTAATCTGTAGAGTGTAGATGTCGTCTCTGGAGTACTGGAACAAGCCGTAGTACGGGTTCAACATCTCGTGCGACAGCAGGTACAACCACTCCCTGAAACACCGTTTGGGTCAGCTCCAAATCTTTACGTCAAATCTGTTAATGCGTCAACATGCGTCGTCAGACAGACACCTTACCGAGCAACTCCTCCATAGTCCAGTCCCTCTTCTCCTCTGAATTTTATCATCAGTCTTTTCCAAAGATCCTTCGGACGCATCTTCATCACTTGTCGATACGACTCCTGAGGGTCAGGACAGACAGCAGAACCGCACGGCCGAGTTAGCAAAACTTACAAACAAACAAGCCGCGTGAGACACAGGCTGACGTAACGTTGCTCTCAATCGTCTCACCTGGTTAAATAAAGGCTAAATGGAATATTGTTACAGGAAAGATTGACATTTTGAATTCTCTAAAGAACGCTGTAGGACCAACGCCGACCCTGAAAAGACCCAAATACTTATGGATGTCTGGATGAAGATGGCAACATTTAAAAATCCAGTTTTAGACTGGATAATAAACTTAATAATAAATTAAAATATGAAATACAAGCACAACAATTTATTTAAGGTTGCTACGCTTTTTCGTACTTTTACTAACTTTATTGGATAAGTTTGTGTGCACCATGAAGCAATTTGGCTCACATTGTACAAGCATTAAACATAAAAACTTTAGAGGACATGAAGAGTTCACAGTTCCAAAGTTTCCAGCTCATTTAGCCATTTTGTGGCCATTTATGTTGAATTCTTGATAATAAGTTCTTTCAGTTTAGTTTTTTTCTTCAAGCACTTGGAATAAACGTGAGCTAGTTTGTAAAGCTAAATCTGCACTAAATTATCATATTTGAAAATGTTGCGATCATTTTGGTAACTTTTAGACCGTCCCATTGATGAAGAGATCATGTCGGGTTTCCTGATGGAGACGTTTGATGTGACGACGGGAGGTTTTTGAACTTGTTGGAATAGATTAAGTTAACTTTCGTTTACGTCTACGTTTTAAGAAATTATTAGCTATTATTTTGTCTGAATTGTGCTAGAAATAAACAAAACATTTTTCAAACAATCAAAAACACTCCTTGTTGTTGCTTTTTCTTGGTATAATTTTGGTTTTAGAACTTAAAAAGGCAGCGGCGGCCCTTTTTAAGAAAAAATACAAATTTGAATGACTACATGTGTGGACTAAAGTACCAGAATGATAAAGGAAAGATGGAGAAACATACTGAGGGATAGAAAAACAGATGGACCAATAAACATGCATTGAACAAACCTTCAGACAGAGAACAAAGTCTGGAAAAGCAAATGTCTTTCATCATTCCTATTTTAATTTCCGGACTTTCCCAAACCGTGTTAGAACCCTGATTAATAGAAAGCCGCAAAAGCTGTAAGGAGCAACAATAGTGCCTATGACACCACCGTTTCCATCCATGCTGGTGGAAACCTGCAGCACCGGTTCATGCTTGAAAGCATCAGAAGAATCCACGGAGCAGGTTCGAGAACTTCCTGCTTCCACGTCAAAACGGGATGAAGTCATCGTTTTCAGAGCTCAGCTTGTAGTTAAGAACTTATGTTTGGCCATGAACGCTCGCCACTGCTGTCTTCACTTCGCTGCTCGCCCGGAGCCGCCCCCTCCCTCTCCGCCTCGCCCCCGTTACTTTAGCTGCTGAAATCACGCAGAAGGAATGCCTTTGCCTCAGCTGAACAAATGATTGGAAGAGCGAGAAAAAGAAAAAAAAAGAGTAATAGCTGCGCGGTGTTGTGAGAATCAAGAGTTTTCTGCTCGCTTTTGGAAATCAAGAGGCAGGAACTCATAAAAAGAACATCTTAAAAATGCATGACACACAGGGGTTTGCACAATTTTCCCACGGTAAAATTTTAACGTCTTCAAGGCAGGTTTTCCATGGAGATAAAAGCAATACAAATGAACTAAAGAGGGCAGTTTAAATTCACTACTATATATAATTTATTAGTTATTAATAAGATATTGTGATCGTATCCTACACTCTGCAGCGCAGACAAGATAAACTAAAATTTAACAAAATGTTATGCTTTGACATGTCTCTCTCAGACAGCCGGTCTGGAAAAGTTACAAAAATGATTCCCATTAAGTTTTCTGACGTTGAGCAAATAGAAATAATTTTAGTCATTCTGACCGACGTAAAACAAACTCAGTTTGGTCTGATTTAACTTCAAACAGGAAGAGAAATAATGGACTTATTTGTAAAAATGTCTTTCAGGTCTGATCTTGTAATTGTGTTATTTATATGAATCATTTTCATTTTGGTCTTTCCACATAATTGTTTCGGTTGGTCTGATGATGTAATTTTTGAATATTAACTCTCCTGTGGTTTTAAGATGCAGGGTCATTTGGCCTTCTTCAGTTTTTTATTCTGTAAAAACTGACCCCACATGCGCTTTTACGAGTTTTTTTTTGTGGGTGGTTTTGGGAACTGACGGTCTGACAAGACTTCCCCACTTTCCCGGTGTCTGACCGTGACATTTGCTGCGCTCTTCCTGAGTTAAATGACTGACATTTTGCTGCTTACATAGCCTTTTTAACATTTTACTCTAAAGTAAAAAGTAATTTCTTGGACGGCCACTTTTCACTGTTACTTCAGTAGAAGTATGCTGAAGTACTGCTGCTCTCACTCGAGTACAACTTGTGGCTCCTCTGTTGACATGGAACCATTCTCAAGAATTTCAAGCACCTGTACGATGATGCATAACGTAAAAATGCAGGTTGAATCACTGCTCCCTGGTTATATTTATGCGTTTATTAAACAAATTCAGTTTTAAAGACCACTATTAAAGGTCAGGCAAAGCCTGTAGCTGAAAATCAGCATTCCTAAGTGCTTGGTGTTTAAAAGACGGCAGTTTAGTTTTCTTTTTCTTCTTCGTTTTACCTCGAAGATCTCCTCCCGGCTGACCTCGATGCGGCAGTGGCCGGCTTGCGGCTGCTGCTGTGAGAGCTCCTGCCGGAGAATCTTCAGCTTCTGCACCAGGTCTCTCTTGTACTTGGGCACCGTCAGACACTCCGCCTCTTCGGGTAGCTGAGCGGGAGACAGAGCCTGCGGAGGGACTCCGGGACCACCCTGGTCCTTTAGCTGTGGTGGATGGCTGCCGGAGGAAATGAAGACAAATGAGGAAAGATACGATTGTTTTACTCTCCATAAAAAAAGAGAAAAAAAAAGTTGAAACCAAAGCTATTTCTTCCACTTGCGACATCAAAAGGTGAATGTAATTAGGAGAGCCGCGTTTTTTTCCTGTTTATCGCTCTAAATCCGGTGGATGTGATGGATTTGTGTGGACATGAAGAGAGGAGGGATGTGTAGCGCAGGGAATTCCCAGACCTCTTCCTCTCATGTGTGCTTCCAACCACAGACCGGTGGAGTTTTGTCAAAAATTCCCTCTCTGCCCTCAAACTCATCGCCGGTGTTAAAACAACAGGCCTTTAAGCCCTGCAGTGAATCTGATCCCGGGTCTGTGTGAGCAGGCGAGGCGCGCTACCAGACGCTCGGTAAATAGAGCCACCAGAAAAGACGCAGAAGGGGAAATAAACCGAATAAGCAGAAACACACAAGCTCCCTCACAGCGGCCTGGCGCTCCTCGCCAGCGCTACTTATAGGGTTGTGTTTTCTCAGCTCATCAGTATCCCGGATTTTTCTTCAAATTCAGCAACTGTTTTCCTTTTTATAAAAAAAAACAGATTTGTTTAAATCATTCTTCCAGCTGTTTCTGTCTCCACTCTGTGTCGAATACTTCCCGTCTACTAGAAACTTCAAAAAGAAAGAAAAATAAAAGGGGGAGGAGGGGGGGATGGTCGTCAAGGCGAATCCTTGAAGGTGATTTCAATGTCTTTGTTTTGCTTTAAGTAACACAAAAAAAGGGATTCAACAAAATATTTTGGATTCTTTAATTGGTTGGTGTTCCTTTTTCATGAATTCAGAGTCACAAATGGCTCTTTGGACCTTTGCACAATTAAAATAAACATATTAAGAAAAACAATAAATAAATAACAGCGCAGGAAGGAGTAAAAGTAAAATGGGTCTATATAATGACCTTCATAAATCTTATAAACAAAAAGTCAAATTTGAAAAAGGTTAATGTTATAAAAGGTAAGAATCTGTAGATTCTTAAACAGAGTAAAGAACCAACTAATGTTTTTAAATATACCTGTAATAATAACGCAGGTTTTAGCTGCTTTTTCAAATTATTGAAGAGTCGTTTTCACCCCGAGTGAAAGTCAGCGCAATCAAGGAATAATTGCACTGACTTTCCACTACAGGATGACACTAAAAAAAGCAGCAATGCTTTCTAAAACTAGTTTTCTTTTCATTTGGTTGGTACTTTTTTACACATAATTTTACAGAAATATTAACGTCCTGTAAAAGACGATGCCAAAGTGTTTCATCTTTATTTAAAAACATAAATAAAATTGTGTTTCTTTAAAAATAACAGATTCAAAAATAATAAGTTGTCTTCTCTTTCTCCAAAGGTAATGTCACATTTGTGGCTCTGAACGAGTTTTTCTCAGCTGGACTCAGGGTGAAAACGACTCTTTGGACTGTAAAGGCTGCAGACCAGCTGGAAGTTAACTTATTTTATCCTTCCAAACTTGTTCATTTGTGTTTATTTGTTCAGTAACTCTTAACGACTAAAAGTACACGTTTTGCTCATTTATTTGCAGACGGCGCAGTTTTAAAGTCCATTAAAGTGGCAATAAAAATAATTGCGAGAAACCAGTCCAGGGGAATCATACCATCAATATAACTGGGTGTAAAGTATTTACGCTGGCCTGTAACATTCCTTATTTCCACAGAGGACCTTAGTGCCATTGTCCATTTATCGACATCCAGGCAAACTAATCAGTATGCTATTGATTTTGGGCCGCATCGTCCAGCGATTTTACTATTTTCAACTAAACCCTCAGCTGTTCTGAGGAGGGAGAGAAAAGGACAAAAGCATGTTGGACAAAAATAAACCATAATCCAGTTTGGGGATTTACAAAACTCGAAGGGTTCAATTTCTTCTTCTGCTGAGAGAGAATCAGATCAAGTCTGGACAAAGGTGAGCTCTCTAGTGTTGGCCTGCTCCAGCCCACACTGTGGTGTCTGTGGTGAAACGCCTGGGTGGGCTTCAGAAAAACATATTCTTTCCTCCAGCAGGACGGCAGCCCTCATTTTCCTTTGAGAAGACGCTGAGCCAGCAGAGGACCTCTTTAGAAAAGGCTACTGTCCTCCGCCGGGAGGGGAGAATCGGCGCTGCAGTCGGCCAGACAGCAGGCAGCGAACCAAGTGTGATAGATGATGGAGGAGAGGCCCTGTGAGGCGGGAGAACACAGTCCTCCACCATTGCCAGCGCTTTGGGTCTCCAGCTCAGTGGGTTTAAAAGTAGCCTATGTATCTATTTGGGCTCCCCGGGCTACATGGCTGCAGTGTTTTCACTACTGTATCCCCTGTATAATCAAGTCCACTGCTATTTATTTCCTTGGCAGACGCCGGAGCTTCTCTCATGTTAAAGAAAGGGTAAGGCTACAGCGCAGCAGTCTTGAAAACCACTTTAGCAAAGCAAGGAAAGATGCCCTAAAACAAAGTAGAAGGACTTTGTGTCGATTATAAGACTCAGGAACCATGTAATAAAACAAAACTTTAACGAACAGGTTATTTTGAGGGGATAGCATTAAAGTTCATCCTGAGTTAGTTCCCAAATATGATGGCAAAAGCAGAAAACATAAAACCAAAAAGCCAAGTCATACTGCAAAAGCTACTTGAAACTGGGACTGGAACTAATGATTATTTTAGTAGTCGATTATTCTGTCTGTTATTCTGACAATTAACTGGTTATTCTGACGATTAATCGATTATTCAGACGATTAATTGGTTAAAAATTGGCACATTCTGCTGATTTTTTATTTAGCCACTTAATTGTACAATATTAGAAATACATTAAAAGATCCAAATAAGTATTTTCAATATCTTTTTGAAATGAGAAAATAAGCAACAACAAAAAAAATTAGGAGAAATAATTAATTGGACAGCAAAAGATGCTTAAACAGAGATTTAATTTTTATTTTTTATTTTTACAGAATTTGAACCAAATGAAGCTAAAACTACAACTTGAGGAGTTCTGGGTAAAACATATCTGATGACAGGCTTTTTTTATTTTATCTTAAATGCAAATTAAGACTTTTTTGTAAAGTCTTGGCTTAATTACTTTTCTGATCGTTTTGTTCTTTCATCAAATGGCAGCACTTTAGAGTCTGCATACTCCAATTAGCGATCAAATACTGAATTAGGTGATGATAATTTCAACAATCAATTAATGACAATTAATCTGATTAATTGTTTCAGCCCTAATAAAACATAAGAAAACTGTCTTGAATTCAAAATGGCTGATAGTTTTCAGTAAACGCTGGTTGAGGCGGATGGAAAAACATTGTGAAGATTCGCCTGAACTGAATGGCCTGCAGCTGAACCTGCAGAGTTGTGATACGCCTTGATCCTCTTAGTTTATCTGCACTGCGTCTTTACAAAGACTGCATGATAACGAGAGCTCATCTGCATGTGGCTCCTTTCACACATTCGTTGAAAAGTGCCATGATGGCTGGCTGACTAAAGCGGTGTGAAAGCCACAGCAGCTGCACTCTAGAGACCAGAGAGTCAACAGGAGCCTTTAGGAGAACCTTCAGACTCTCACCTCTCTACCGTACAGCAGAAAATACCCAGGAAATGCCTCAGACATGCCAATGAAAAAACTGACCTCTAATATTTTCTCAAAACAGCAAATTACTTCAGAAATAAAAACAAGAGAAACTGCAGGACAGGAGAAGAAGACTTACTGTGATGAACAAAGTGTCTACTGAGTTCAACAGGTCTGCTGTGTGAACAGCAAGAAACGATAAAGATTTGCAAATCAGTCAGTCACAGATATGACAGCACCTGCTGTAAGTCAACAGAAATCCAGTGGATATCATACTGTCAGCAACAAGAGGAAACATTCAACTTGTGGACTTCAGGGTGCTGCACCTTCACATATGCAGCACTTTGCACAAGTTTCAATTATTTTATTGGGACACGTTGTGACACGTTCAAAGATTGAGGCTAAATACAATGTGACAAAATGTGACAAACGTAAAGATGTGTAGATATGTTTGAGGGGCACTGTAAAAGTACAATCCCTTTATCACAGCAACAAAAACCTGAATTTATCCGACTTTGTAGAGCTAATTTCCTGGTGTTTTCAGTCACAAGTCTTAGACCTCCGTGAATTTGTTTTGTCAACCCAACAGTTGGTGTTTGCACTCGTCCTTCACAGGTTAAATCCGACACACACACACACGCACACACACACATATATGCTTGCTGTTCACACACACACACACATATACATATATATATATATATATATATATATATATATATATTGGACCAAACATACTCAACATTTCTTAAAACATCAGTGCAAATATTGATGTACATGTCAGGAAGATTTACAGCTTGGTTGGGAAAACACCGAGCCACTGATGCCCATCTAAAAATACCCTCTCCAAACACTGATGTAATCTCTCAAGCAGATTTTTTCTGCCGGTGCAAAAGAAGGGAGCAGAGTATGTGAGAGATAGTGTGGTACACCACAGCCGTGCAGATGTGTCTGACTGTCTGACAATTCAAGGCCTTCACCATCTCAGGTAAAAGGCAACAGTCGTAGTCAGATCTAGAGCAGCAGAGAGCCGAGGTGCAAATTGTGCAAAATGTCAGCTCAGTTCGTAAATGCACAATCTGTTCATCTTGCAGACAAAACAAAAGCTTTCTGTTTGGAGGGTTGTATGAAAAATGTCAAAAACAAAAGCCGTGTAAAAATGTGTGGCATTTTAGCAATGGAAGGATAGACGCAACTTCTGTGCAGTTTTTATGCCAAAGTGGAATAAAACATATTTGAAAAACACAATAAAGTTATTTTCTCAGCTGCCATTTTATGAGTCTAGATGAAGTAAATGGTCATTAGAGAATCTGAAAATTATGGAAACTGAAATTATGAGAAAGTTAAACAGTTTTATAGGAAAAAATTACATATCTTCACAAAAAAAAAAAAATTCTAAATGAGAGTTTGTAAATAGAGACGATAGCAACGGGGTTTAGGTATTTAAATAGGATTTTTTAAATTTGTTTTTGGTTTATCCAAAGCAACTCATATAGTTATAGTTAAATGTAAAAAACAAAATCTAAGTTTCCTTTTCAAACCACCACAAGATGACATCATAATATAACCCTGTTAAACATCAAGTATATTTCTCCAAACCTATTTGGTAAATTGTGCATGAAAACAAAACAAAAAAAGCTTTAAGAAGAGGTTTTTTTTAATAAACACTCAAAAATAGCATTTGAGGGTTGACTCAAACTCAAACACATCTCTTCTGTCTTTGTGGGTCCTGTGTTTAGTGCCATGGCCTTTGTCGCTTAATCTGTAAATCATTTAACCGCATGGTGAGCAGACAGTCCAGGTGTAGTGCATTTTGGAAAAGGAGAAAAAAAAGGGGGGGAATACTGAATGTTTGGTGATTGGGATCAGATTCTTTCCATTCGGAGAAAACAAATCCTCATTAAGGCTTTAATGGTTTGATCACAGCCTCTGAAACGTGAAGAGGAATAAATGCTCTGAAGCAGCAACCAATGACATAGTAACGACCAATAACTAACACCTGGCAATAATTTAATACTTATTTTTTAAACCGAAATACTCATTACCAGTAACTGTGTAAAACAATTAGGTCATATGACCATGGTTCACCTTTAGGCCGCGCACTGTGAGCGTCCATCTTTTTGAGACTAGAAGAGACAGAGTGGCACAATAGCGGCATCTTTTTCCTGCCTAGTGATAAGTACTGTAATCTTATATTCTGGTGTGAATTAAAAACAAAATCCAATCAACAGGCGGAAGAGATTTTAGTTGAAAGGCGTAAAACCAGAGAGCATTTAGAGGAGCCATAACCCACAGATCAGGAGAGGAGGAGGAGGTTTGACTGGGTGCACAGGCTCGTCTGCTTCACCAGTTCATACGTTCAGAACTTTCCCTTAATTTGTGTGTCGGCATATGGATGTGTGTGCAATATGTGTAAATATTAAATTTATTTATTTTAAAGTATTTATCTTGCATAAAATCCCAGCTAAAGAAATAGCAAAAATATGCAAAACAAAACAAAAGAGGGCTTTTACAATGTCAGTGATGTTTTATACATTTTTTTTTTAAAAGCACATTTAAAAGTAGGGCTGAAACGATTAATCGTGATGAATCAATTACTGAAATAATCATCAACTAAACGAGTACCACCCTCAGAGCAGGAATTACGTAAAAACTGTACAAAAATACATCCACATTGCATTAAAAAACATCTTTAAATATATTCTACCCTGAACACCAATAGTGGTAGCTCCAGCTTCACCTAAAGGAATGACATGTTATTGCATTTCAGGAGATAAGATGTTTATTTTCTGACATAAAAAAGAACCAATTTGTTAATTAGCATCTATTAATGCATTTTCAATATTATATAAAAAGGGTTAAATGAAAAATCTGCAGAATGTGCCATTTTTTTTGTGTGATTAATCGTTTTACCGTCAAAATAATCAACAGAATAATCAATTCCTAACTGATCGTTAGTCGCAGGCCTAGTAAAAAGTGACATTACAAATCCAAATTGATTAATCCTGACCAAACTTTTAAAAGTTTCATATGGACTGAATCTATCCTGTACCAGTATGGAGTCAGACAAGCAGCTAATGGTGGCTGCAGGCAGCGAGGCTGAGCTTCAGCTCACATCGAGAGTCTTTTCAGACACATATGGATGTGATTTGACCAAATGACCAGATGCTGATTTCCCAAACATGTTTATCCTGCCAGACACAAAGCTCCAACAGAGATTCTGCACCAAAAGAGCAAACCTGGAAAAACCTCTGAGTCACAAAAGGCACAAGGGCCTCCCAGACAGCCAAAACACTTCCTCTAATTTACATTATCAGACATGAAAAGCAAATATCCCTTTTCACATTTAACTCCACTGGAAGCTGTTATGCTGACGAGCGTTTTGCGTGGATACTTGCTGAAGATATAAACCGACAGTTCCAGAAAACAGTCATGTAGCCTTCCAGGCCATGTGGACGTTTGTACAGGTGTATAATTTATTATCTACTATGAGTAGCAATTAGTCACATTTTTCAGAGTACAAATAATGTGCCTGTGCTTTAGCATTTCTCACCGTTTAAGGGACATTTTTCCAACAAAAAAAAACACTACAATGTGAGGACCGGCTGCTCCTTATGAGACCCAAAACCCCATAAGAAGAAGTGCTGCATGAGGGTTAGACTAAAGAAATTGCTAAAAAATGAATGGAAATCGATGAAAAATCTTTGCAAAGATAGAAAGATGTAAAAATGCGTGTATGCAGGTTACCTGAGGTTAGTGTTTTGGCTGTCCGGGGCCACGCGGGAACCATTTGAACTCGGGCTGCTGAAGAAAACAGGAGGACAGAAAGGGAGGGAGAAAAAGGAGAAAAAAAACAAAGGAGGAGAGAAAGTTAAAAGGCACCCAAAAAAAAAACACAGGCGAACGACACGAGTGAAGAATAAGGATGGGTTTAAAAAGAACAAACAGAAAAACAGATGTGGCAGAGAGGAAAATTAATAAGGAGGGCAGGTTCAAAGAAAATAAACCAGACAAAAAATATACAAGGAAGAGGAGAGAGACAAATGGGAAGATGAAAGTGGGTGAGAAGAAAACATGGACACGATGACATGGATAAAAAGATGGAAAGACAATCAGCAGGGAGATTTGAAGTTGGAGGAAGAGAAAAACAACAAAAAAAATGAAATTAGATAAGGGCAAAGGAGCAATCAGTGCTAAAATCACATTATTTATGATTCAAACTGGAAATCATTGATTGAAAAGAACTTTACAATCAGATTATATAAAATGTAACCAAGTCTCTTAAAGTTGCAATAAGACTTTCCTAAGGGAAACCATTGGTGTCAACATTTGTTTAGTGTGAATACAAAAACAGAGCAGATTGCTGAATAGATTCAGAAAGACTGTAATCAGAAACAGTCGGTTCAAATAATAAATGAAAGTAGTTTAAGAAAAATCTGTTTCCAAATGCATCGAGATGCAGACATCAATGATTTTGACTCAATTAACATTTGTCACAACTCTATAGCAGTGATACTAATTTACAACCTCATTATGATTATCGCAGAAGGTTGAAGTCTGAAGCGCACTGACAGTTTATGTCGAGTATCGCATGAAAAAACAAAATCACTGGTATAAAATCTATGTCATTTGGAAGATGGGTGACATTCAGAGGAAATCTTTCAAAACAACAACCAAGAGGAATTATATTGGACATTTCAGCCAAAGTAAAACCGCTCACCTTTCCTGCTGCCAAAACCAGAAGCCTAAGTTAACAAGCTTTAGCATTACTGGCTTGTTAGCATAGCTAGTTGTTAATAATGCTAACAACTATCATTACAAGTTGTGAGCAGCGAGTAATACTAACAACTAGTAATGCTAGTTAGCAAGTAGTGCTAACTAGTTTGTTAGTAACGCTAACAAATGGTTTGTTTCTGCATGTTTCACCACCTCAAATTTAAGACATTTTAAGATTATTATGAATGAAATTTAAGACCTGTATAACACCAGTAATGTAGTAAAGAAAACTGAATATTCTATATAGTAAGGCCATATTTTTATTTATTTATTTTTTTGAGAATGAATATAGTATCATACAGGTTGGGAAAAGAAGTGAGCCAGTGGCAAAGTCAAATGTCGTCCAATGATGGACGCCAAAAAGCAAGCTAGCTAGAAAGGGTTTTGTAGGGACTAGTTAGCAGTAGCCTCAACCGCCTCGAGTCACGGAAGATGTCTGTGCGTGACTCGAGCTTTAAACTAAACAGAGTATAGAAGGTCAAATAGTCCTACCAATCTGTGATTAACACATTTAATGTCAACTTACATATTTTCCAATAAATTTAAGATAATTTAAGGCTTTATTTTATTTCTACATGCATGAATTAAAGACTTTTTAAGGATGTGCAGACACCCTGATACAGGCATTTCTCAAACTGGGACTCTTGCATTGACCTCAAATGTTCCGTCATCAGAGCCTGACAAAGCTACGACCGCACTCACTTGAGCACCAGATGCAGGTTAGCAGACAGTCGTGGATCTGTGAACTGTGTTGTTCGATTGTTGTGGTCAACAAAGTAGACGCGGCCAGTGGCGGTGTTCCTGATCTCCCAGCCTGGAGGCAGTGGTCCCAGCTCCTCACAGTTCACATTGCTTAAGTCCCTAACAGGAAAAGAAAAACAGAAAGAAAGCATACATGCTGACATCTTGAAACCGGAAGGCAAATGTAAAAAGGATAAACTTCATAAGACACATAAATAAGGTGCAATCATCTTAGTCTTTCTTCCTAATTCTTCCCACTCTCGTTCTGCTCTTCATCCTTGAAACTCCAATCTGGGATAATAATGTGGCTGTTGCCTTTGTGTGTGAAGTGAGGACACATTAGTCAGGAATGAAACGCTGGTTTTCTTTCCCTCATCACAAATACCAAATCTTTTCAGCAGCTCCGTCTAAAATGACTGAACCCAGATGTTGTTGCTGTGGGTTGGACGTCGTCCTCCTGCTCAGCCACGGCCAAAAATGCAGAGAAACGGCCCGGCGTGTAATGTTTAGGGAATTGGGTAACAAACTCTAAAGTGTTAGCGAAACAGCATGACAGAATCCGCCGTCTCATTCCACAACGATCCAAAAAAAAAAACAAAAAAACAGAAACAAAAAAAACATGCTGATCCAACTTTAAACAATTGGCCTGGCTGGCCAAGATCTGAGCCTAAAGTTTGACTAAACGTCTGTTTCTGAAAGCAAAACAGCAAGAAGAGGAAAACGTACACCTGCTGAAGGCAAAGGCCGCTTCTTCTTGAGTCTGACATTTTAAAGCCACAGAGGTCGGCTCTTTAGTCAAACATGTTTTTGGCTGAATTCGACTGTGTGATTGGACTCAACTGGAATGAACTGAATTAGTTTGAATTTCTGCTGGGCCAGATTTCATTCAGGTGGATGTGTATTGGGTCTGTTTAATTTGTGTCTTCGGACGGCTCCTGCTGTACAAACAACATGCTCTAAATTACACAAACAGAAATAAACAAGGCTGAAGGAGGTACCTGGGGACTCGGGGGTCGTGCCAGGTGCTGACTCCAGTCTGAGTGTGAAGGAAATACACCTGGCCCTGCTGGGTGGTTCTTTGTTCTGAAACAGAAATCAATTTGATTAGAACCTTTAAAAAAATTAAAAATCCAAACAATAAGTTGAGCTTATTAATAAGGCTCTGCTGGCCAAACATGGAACAGGCAACTTGTCCATGTTGTGAATGAAGTCTATTATTTAGATTTCATTCACTTACGACTATGTACTCGTAATATTACGACTTTATTATTATAATTTCACTATTATTTTTCATTTTCTTGGCCGTAACGCTCTGTCATAATTTCTATCATTAAATCTGTATTACTTTTTCTCTGAGTTTTAGCAGCACACAGATTATAAATGGCACTTTGAGTAAATATGGCATTGTGACTGCAACACTGAAACAAGTTGCCTGCAACAATCTTGAAATGATAACTGCGACTCCGTTTATTACGCAGCTCAGACCGTTTTTATTTCTCCTCCTTTCGCAGTTTAAGACAGAATCTTAAATGTTCGGATTAAAGCATTTTAGCAATATGTGATTAAAGAGAGCAACCGATTTAACTTGAATTTAAACTTACTGGGAATTGGCTGCCAATATGTTTGTGCGAATAATTTGCATAAAACATCTAAAAACGTAGAAATCAGTGTTAACAGGTCAAAACTCCAGACAGATTTCTCCTTGGCAGAAATAGTACCTGCTGCCACTACTGTACTCAAAAGCTGATCCATCACAACAAACCCCCCGCCCAGCTTCCTGCTGCCTCGCTCCTTTTTCCCCTTCATTGCCTCTGTTTCTGTCTGGCCACTCCCAGCGAGCGGTTCAGAGAGTTCAGCCGAGGAAGAGCCGCTCTGAAGCTGCCGGGCATCAGTGACTCACTTTGCCCGACCTCGACCAGCCTCACTGGACACACGGGGACCTTTCAAAGGAGACACAGTGCCCAGCAGTGTCATTCTGAATCACTGACATGTAGAACGCCGGGGCTTTTTAAATCGTCTCTGAGGGCTTTGTGGTTGGGACTGTGGATGAATCCTAAAAGTACACTTTTTCTGACGGCAAAAAAAAAAAACTTTCAAAGTCGCCAATTAAGTACACTTCGCAGTGTGGTCATTTTTCCAGTGTATTGCTGAACAATGGCAAGCTCTGAATTTTTTTGCAGAGAAAGGAGAAACGGCGAAAGTTTAAAAGTTGATGAAAACGTCAAACTACTTTCTTTTACAGTTTTGTTGAAACATCAGACCTTTCATAGCATTTCAGTCTGTCACTTCCTAAAACAGATATTTTAAAAATCCAAATGAGTCATCTTGAACTTGAGTGGGCGTTTGGTGACTTTGTGTCAAATGAAGAACTTCTTTGCGTTTATATTTTTTTTAGGAGTCGGTGTGAAATCTGAGCTGTTACCCGGTAAGATCAGGGATGAATATATCATCACATACCTCTGATGAAAAACTACACGAGATAAAAACCTAATAAGAGGAAACAAGCCTGTATGACCTCCAGAATAAATGCTTCTGAAGTCTGGTTTAAAGATTAAGTTATGGTCCGTTGTCCTCTGTCAACTCACCCACCCGTCTGCCATGAATGTCGTCACAAAACGAGGTTTGTGGAGATTGAATTTAAGCCCAGCTGGCAAGCAAAGTAACAAATCTTGATCTTAGAAAAAAGCAAATGTCCCACTTAATCTCAGCGTTCGGTGCAATAGTAGGAAGCTTTGTAGCGGTTAGGGAGGTGTCTGGATAAATCCTTAATGAGTTTTGTAACATCCTAAGAAGGTAGGAGCAATGTCGCAATGATTAAAATAGTTGGATTTAGTATTTAAACCTAAACCATCACAATACAGACTTTACCAATTGTCATAGAAAGTAGGTCAGACACAGGATAGAATAAGAGACCATAAGCAGCAGTTCACACCAAATGAATGCAGGATTAGCAGGTAATAGTGATGCACCAGAGTTTGAGGACCCAGCTACTTGAAGTAGGAGCGCTGAAATACGCTAATGTTCACGAAATAGAATACTTACAGAAAGACTTCTGTATGTTTATTCTATTTCCTCAATACTGTGTGTTAATCTTCAAGTCCTACACCTGCAGCTTTACTAACTTTAAAAAAATAATAATGTAAAACTGAACCAAAGCCTTCCAATTCCAATTGGGAACAGTGACGCACTTCAGCAAATCTTCCAGATATTCTGATCCGGCAGAAAGCTAAGCCAGTGACGAGTGGGCAGGTGTTCGGTGGAGCCAGTCTGCTTCTCACCGTAGCCCTCGGGCAGATCGGGCGGCGTATGCAGGTGCGTTCGACTCATGTAGTTCCGATGCCGCTGCGATCGGACCCGCCGCTCCTGGATGCGCTGTTCGCCCGGAGGTCCGCTGGCCACGGCCCCGTTAACGGGAGTCATCACCGGCGTGTTTTCGTCTACCACGCAGCTCAGCGGACGCCCGGACGGGCTAGAGTACTCCGACGCCGGCCTGGAAATGAGCAGAGAGCGTGAGTGATTCTGGACACTGGATTAACATACTTCCTGAAACGTGCGAAATTATTTTAGCAAATGCAAAAAAACAGAAAGGTTTTAAAAGCATGGAGGGGTTATCAGCGGACGTTACGCTGCGTCAGCAACCACTGTTCGGTGCATGTCGTCTGCAGACAGAAAGCAGGATTATCCTAACTATTTAAACTATTTACAATTAGGCTAATAAAATTATTTACAACACACTGTCGCTACATGCCTATTTTCAATGTGCTGCATGGTTCCCACAGGTGATTTTTCCTCATCATTGATCCACTCGCCTGCAGACATCGTCAGTTTGGAAGCATAACTTATTTTTATGACGCTGTGATAAATGGTTGCTGACAGAATACTAAAAACTAATATAATGTTACCACAGCAGTACAATGGTGGGTAACCATGGTAACCGGTGGCAGTTCAAAGGCAGGTTGGCGCTTTCTGCAGACAGGTTGTGTGCGCCACCCATCGTGTTTACAAACAAATTATGCTTCCATATATTACAGCCATAAGTGGCAGACTGATTTCTCTTATATTTTTTAAAATATACATGAATCATAGTAAATTTATAAAACAACTTGGGTTTTTACTTTTCAATAAAAGTTGCCTATATTTGGTTTTTATTGCTCAGAATTAACAAAAAAGACATTTTATTTTCCGTTGAGACCTTTAAAAACTCTCAAAGTGGATCCTTTTCTTTTATAGTTTTGGATCGACAATAATTTACACACCCTTTTCAACAATAACAAAAAAAATACTATTTTACTCATTAAATTAAAGTATTGCAACTTGCTTTATAGTTGAGAAGGTTAAAAATAAGTCAGTATTTTTG
>NW_015114158.1:0-51956 GCF_001443285.1 Poecilia latipinna
GTCAAATTATAGTGAAACTGTCAATCTTGATATTCCATGGTAAAGTAGTTTATTTGTTTGGGGGATAAAAATAGAAACCAGTTGGAATAAAGTTTTTATCTAGATCAAATAAAGCTAGCTAACTGGAGTATATAGCTAATGAAGGTAGCTAACTGGAGTATCTAAGTAATGAAGCTAGCTAACTGGAGTATCTAGCTAACAAAGCTAGCTAACTAGAATAGCTAGCTAATGAAGGTAGCTAACTGGAGTTTCTAATGACGCTAGTTAACTGGAGTAGCTAGATAATGAAGCTAGCTAACTGGAGTAACTAGCTAGGTTTTTACACTACTTCTTGCACCAAAATGTTTGACACACAGTTTACATTTTATTGCCTGTTTGTTAAATTAATGTCTATCACTCTGAAAGATGGCTACTTATAATGTTTTGTTTGTTTTATCTTTTCTTGAAGCAACAGCTAATTGACTTATAACTAAATGATAGAATTGTGAACTATATATGTTGTCAAACATGGACTGAATTGTGCACTGTTTACAAATTCTTCAAAACATAGTTTGTGACTTGTGAAACTTTTCATCTCTTTGTCAAAATAAAAAAGGAATCCATGAGCTTTACAGTTTTTCCTCCCAAATCACTGCTAAAATCACATCTTTTATCATCTACCTGATACTGTGCAATCGTCTTGTTTATGAGTTCGTACTCGTGATGGAGAGGAACAGCTCTCTAAATGTAGACCTCTTTCTGTCAACAAATCCCAACAATGTCCAGATGCATGTAACTATGAAAAACGTCCGGAGGGAGTCTGGGAAAAGGAACATGTGGAACCCGGAGGTTAAAGAAGTTCTGCCAGCGTCAGAGCTCAACCGCAAGGGCCGTTTCTTTGTGGCCAGTCGGACCCACATGAAGGGACCAGATTCAGAGCTGGACGCCGCCTCCAGCCATCAGTGCGCGGTCAGATGCATAAACAGACTTACTCAATAAAATCTGTCAAAAATATCTGCAACCCCATTTTATGATGTTGGTGGGGGCAGACATACATTATTTGAGAGCTTACATTAATTTCACAGCATCTTTTATGGATTTGAGCAAAACATATCCAGAAAAATTAGAACCAATTTAACAAGAAGCACAGAAATACAGCAAACAAACTCAGATTTGGACTGAATCCAAGGTTCCTACGCATGTTTAAATTTAGATCATTTCCAGACTCAAAACTGAAGGGTTGCTTTTTTAAGTATGTTTTGAAGTATAACTGTAAAACCTCTCTGTGAACCCAGGGCAAATATTTCTACAGTGGTCAGAATCCAAATACACTTCAGGATGGATGGGATAAGATCCCTGTTAGTATAGTCGCTTCTTATTGTGACCTAATAACTTTCCCATCAATTTCCAGTCGCGTAAGCAACTGTCTCCGCTACTTCAGTTTAGAAACATTTTAAGCACAAGATTTCTTCACAACAAAAATACTCTACATTACCGCTTGCTTGTGAGTCATTCTGACAACAATAGTCCACCTCTGGACCACACATCCTGGTAAACTGCAGGCGATGTGTAACAACTCTGAACAATGGCCCCTCCTGACTTCACCTAATTCATCCCACACAGCTGGGTGACCTCGGTTTATGGACAGGAACAATCATCTTTTTTCTTTTTAACGGGACACCATGAATGGGGCCACGGATGACAACAATGGAGTGTACCTTTTAGAGGGTTACCATGGCAACGGCTGCAGACAGAGTGATTGAGAGAGAGAGAGAGGGAGAGAGAGAGAGAATGACAGAGAGTGCAGGTTCGTAGCTCTGCGCAGTGTGCCTCCCAACACTGGTGCTCCACTTTTCATCTCGTAATGTTTTATTCCATACAAAGAGGACCTGACCAAACCAAGAACGATCGCATCATGGCTCTGAGGGTCTCATCAGTTAACATGAAGCTCCTCAGATGCTTTGTTCCAGTATGCATTAACATAAAGCCTGACGCTGCCAGACTCAAAGCCAAGCGGCAGCTAAAAGGGCGTAGCATGTTCAAGCCAGCTACTCTTAGGGAATATGTTGCTGTGTTAAAGCTTTACATGTAACGCTATGACAGTCATTATCAATGCTTCAAGCACATACAGTACCCCTTCCCCTACAAAGAAACCCGTATTCATGTTACCGAAAATGTCCAGCACAATCATAAGAAATCAATCAAGTTCAACCTCAGTTAAGTCAGAGATAGTGCTGCAAATCTGTGTGAGCACCGACAACATCAACACCAAGCATGACAAGCAAAACAAATGGCATAAAAACACACACATATGTGCAGAGGTACCTTTTTCTTTGACCATGACCATTTGAATCCAGGCACAGCTGCAGCAGAAAACTCTCTGACCATCAGCTGGCAGTAACACGGGAGCTGCAGGAACCTTTTTATAGTCAAGATCGAAGAGCTATTAAAAAAAAAATAAGGAAAAAAAAGAGCCGAGACTCCAGAGGACCAGGGAGAGAGAGAGAGGCAGAAAGAGAGGTGTAGGCGCTTCCGAGCTCTCCTCCCGAAAACACAGCGACAGCGTGGGGTTTGCCTCCTGACTGCCTGCTTTTCTCCCACCTCTCCTCCTCCTCCTTCTCCTCCTCCTCCCACTCTTCCCTACTCCTCCCATTCTGCTCCCTCTCTCCCAGCCCCTCTGTTGTGTCAGACTCGTCCTCATTGCTGCAACAAAGTAGCCGCTGCTGCTGTGTGACCCCAAATAACCAAAACACATCAGTTCAACGGATGGGGACCATGTGTTTTTTAATTTTATTTTTTGGACCCAAATAAACTAGGAAAATTTTCTATCTTCTATTTTTTTTCTATTTGTGCTTTTTTAATTTCTTAATTGGCTAAAATAACATTTTATACTGCATGATGGTTATGAATTTATCACACCTTCTGCATAAAAGTTCAGCTTATGAATTTTCAATTAGCATTTAGCATGATGAAGACACTAACAATGCAAAAGTGTCATAAATGTAGATATTGTTATTGTAGTAAGCTATTACACAATGTAATTTTATCTGAAAAAATATAGTGACAGGCATTTTTACAACACTGTATTTTTTTAAGGAAAGATACACAATAAAACTGAATTTCATTTAAAAAATAAACGATGTAAATAATATATTAAAGCAAACAATACCACTAAACAACTTAAACTGGCTGATGGGGTAAATATGCCCTATACACATGAATATTTACATTTACATTTATCATTCATGAAAGATATATTTTCACTGAAAACTTTCTATAAAGGAAATTAAGTTAACTAAGAATAATAAATTAACTTACAATAATAAAAAACAATAATAATAAAGTGAATATTGTTTTTATTTTAACAATATATAAAATTTTTATTAGAAATATTTACATTCTCTCTATAATATGTTATATTTTAATACAAAGTTATGTAGAATTTAAATAATATCCATTCACGCATCATAATTAAAGAAATAATACTTAAATTATAAAAATAAATTGTAAAATTTTAAACACCATGTTAGCCATTAATCTGCATGCAAGTTAGCAATCCATAACCTACTTAGGAAAAAATAAAACTTAAAAAGATAGTGTTACTAATACAACTTATTACAATTAGCTTTGCAAAGATGTAAAATTCAGTAAAAAAAAAAAAAAAAGAAAAAAGTATCTATGTAATAGTTTTAGGTAAATAAGCCAAAAATGTCAATTAAAATAGATACACGGGACAGAGTGCACTGTAAAAAAATATTTTAATAAAACAAAAGATTTCAGAAAGGCACTTTTTTTGTCCACAAGAAACAGGGCAGGCACTCTAGCACCTCCTAGTGTTTTATTTGTGCATGTTACAGGGGAAGACAATATAATGAAGGGACATAAAAAGTCCACTAACTTAATCACTTGGCTAATTAAAAGTAAAATGCTTCAGAAATTGATTTAATAACTGGTCATGCTTAATACTACATTGATGGAACCTAAAGTTTATAAAGTTGTGGTCAATTCTGGGAATCGCCATAGACTAAAGCCAGCTACAGTCCTTCACTGTCCTGTCAGTTCGTTGGAGAGCAAAAGTGGCCATCTAAGGTTGCAGGCTAGACTCATCACGATTGCTGGCGTGAGCTTTGTGTGAATATCTTCAGTGGATCCTTGGAAATCCAATTAGAGCAGGAGCAGAGTCCAGTGAACATCCCAACTCTTCCCTCGTCTCTTCCTTTGATAAACTGGATACTTCTCTTTTCGTCTCTTTACATAAAATAACCAATATTAATCTTCTTCAACACTAAGACTTAGCCTGAGTCCAGCAAATTCGGCCTTGATGTGTTAAGGTTTGCTCTCTTGAGAGAAAACAGCTTGTCCTGTTAACAATGGACTCTATGTGAACACCACTAGGAAAACATAAATTCCCAAGCAGCAGCAATTATGGGCCAAGCGGTTACTGATTCATCTGTACTTCTCCGCGTCTAAAAAAAGAGAAGGCGTTTGTCAGCAGTTACCTTCTCTCCATTTGCTGAGGCAGCATCTCATCATGCATGCAGAGTGTTTCATTCAGTGTAGGGAAAAACTGTGCCATCTTCTGGATGCCCGTCAGAGTGCATTTGTTTCCATAAGACGTTGACATAATGCAACGGAGACTTGCCAATGGAAAATACACAGTTCCTGGTGGTGAATTCTCCCTGCACTCCACCCTTTTATATTATGAAGACAGGGAGGTGTTGTAGGAGTGCGAGAAGCTCAGTAAAAAGTGGGAGTTTTCTACTGCAGCCACTAACAGCAACTCAAAGGTATCTTGTTACTGTGTCCACTTTAAGAGGCCCATTATCATCCTGTCTCTTTTAATAATCTTCATCCGAGCTGAAGGACATTGGTGCTTACAAGGAGTTTGCCAAGAGCAGCAATTATCCTTGGATGAAAGGTTTCTGTTGTGTTTTACATGTCAATGATTCACGTCTGACTGTTCATTAACGACCTCTCCAGTGATAACTTGATCATTTCGGTGAAGGAAAACCGCACAATTTGAGTCTTGGCTTCCGACTCCTGAGTATAAGCTAAGCTGGCATTACGATGCATGAGGTCACATGAAGAGTAACAACAGTGCTTTGTGCGGACAGGCTCCACCGTTATTCCCTGCCTTGATTATTTAAGGATCTTGGAATGCATGGGAGAGATATACTCTCACCCACACAGAAGCTCATAAGAAAAGGAAAAGAGAAACAACTTGGACAAACTCCTTGACTCTTGAAAAGCACAGAGGAAACTCTTTGACGTTGGATAACAACAAACGGTTCACGAGCTCGTGGTTATTTTAAAACAGGCTGCAAAACAGAATCACCTCTGTGAACGCAACCATGTGGAGTCAGCTTCACCTCTCACAAAGTTTTCTTTCACCAAAGTTCCATTGTTGTTGTCGCTGTTCTGCTACGGTCCAAGTATAAACTATCTGACAAAAAGTCAGAAGAAAGGAAATTGCTTATGACGTTCAAGAACACAGAGTACACTAGTGGCTGGACGATTGATGGAATACCAAATCACTGTCTAGTGTAAAGTGAAAATAACATTCCCAGTGGCAGTAAGGGTGCTAACAAAGACAAAGGCATTTGCTCCAAAATCAACCCTTTCAAACACAATTGAAAATTGCAGCTCTAAACACAGGAGAGCCAAAAACCATTTGGAGAAAAGTTTTACTTTCAGATTAGACAAAGATACTGTTGTTCCCACTGTCAAGCATAGTGGCGGTGCCATCATGCTGAGAGTCTATTTTAAATTCTCTGGATCTAGTGAATTCCAAAAAGTGGGTGGAATAATGAAGGAGGAGAGGGAGCAGGAATATCTCCAAATCTTTTAACTTCACCTGAAATCAACACTCAGACCTTTAAAACCTGGGAAAAAATGGGTGTTCAAACAGGAACTGATGTTGCACAAAGCAGATTCACATCAAATTTGAGAAGTGGCTTGGATCTTAATCCAATTAAACATTTTTGAACTATGCTTAAAAGAAATGTCTGTACCAAGAAAGAAGCAAACTTAAATGAACGCCACTAATTCTGATAGGAAAAGCATCAAAATGTTCCATAATAGTTACACAAGAATGTTTTTGATGGTTACAAAAAACAAGTTTTGTGCAGCTTTCTAGGAGACATTTGAACAAATATCAGTGGGAGGCTAAGATTTCAGCCTGTATGTATTATTTTGATCTTATTTTATTACAAAATCATACCAAGTATGTCTAGTTTCTAGTGCAAATATCTTAAAACACTTGTACCTAGTTCCATTTGTATTTTTTTTTACGTATAACATTGGGGAAACATCTTTTTGAGATTTTTTACATTTGTTTTGAGAAGGGTATTTTCTGCCGTGTTCAATCCAGGATCCAAAATAAATTCCCACTTTTGAATGCATTTTTCACTTTTCTAACTCATTGCAGCTGTATACGATATAATAGGTCCACCTTTAAAAAAAAAATATAACAGTGATATGAGCCCAGATTTGTACAACTGGATGTAACAGACGCCTGCAGTAGAAGGTGCATTATTTGCATAATGCTGTGAGCATAAAAAGCTGTTTAAAGTTTATGTTTCAATTCAAATATTTAAGTCCTAAAACAGAAAGGAGATGCTTCCTTCATTTACAACATGCCAAAAAATAAAATGACCATTTTATAGCTGTGTCTGGCTTGAAGTCAGAGAATGTGTAAAATCTGTAAATCTTTATTTGTCCTGGTGCCCAGTGCTGTAATCCTGATGTAAGCCACCCTGTCGCCTACGTCTGCTGGGCAACATCCAGAGGACCTGTCCTCGCACATGGGTTTGCTTTACATAATGACTGGAAAAGTCTCAGTTAATTCCAGACTTTTACAGTAAATATTTATTTTTGTACAGTTGGAAAGTTGTTGTTATATAACAGGTGCACATAAGCTCATCATTTAGGCTCTAATTATTGACTATCAATTGATTCTTCCATGAATCAACTGATACTAAAGTGGGCCGCTTCTTCTTACGAGACCACATCTACCTACTATTCCAAAAGAGACCAAATTTTATTTTATTTTATTTTAAACATACTTTTCTTTAAGCCCACAATTCTTTATAATATTTTAATTGGTCTGATATAACTGCAACTTTAAATATTGTATTTTTATTAGCTGAGCAGAAAATTAAAAGAAATAAAGGCTTAATCTATATATTGTGTTATTATTGATGAGTTACTGCAATAAATAAATGTATCAATATAATCCAATTTATTGAATAAAGCATTATAAACATAAATATCAAGCTGTAGATAGCAGTAGATAACAAAAATAAAAGTTAACTAATAGTTTACATTAAAACAGAAGGTACACCAACAAATTGCCTTAGATAATGCAACGATTTTTAAAGTTGGGCTATTTTAGAGACCAGACACAGAGTTCTGTGGATGGTTAGATGTTGAAGGTGGCATTTTGTCCTACCTGTAGTGACATCATTCAACCTCTCACTGAGGTAATAATCATCTGGGTTGAGGAAGGGGAACTGCTCGATGTACTGTTTGGGAATGAGGTAGAGGACCTCAGCTACGTGTCCATCCTCGATGATGGACATCCGCTTCACTGAGCTCTTGCGTTTCACCCGAACCCGGTTGACCCGGTGGACGCTGTGGCTGCGGCTGGAGCTGCACAGCTTTCCCAGGCTGTTGAGGTTTGGCAGAGTGGGCATGGTTACCCTGCTGTCCTTCGACTCTCCCACAGAAACACAGGTAGAAGTCAGCTGCGTCTGGACTCAGCGCTGTTCTGAAATCTGTCCCACTTCGGACATCAGGAACTTAGAGTTGTCAAAGAAAGCAAAAGATGAGGATGAGGATAAGGAGAAGATTGAAGAGCAAACTCAGCCCAGTTCATCGCTAAATCATGGGATCCATTTCACATGTGCTGCAGGTACGAGAAGAGGAGTGCTGGAGACACCAGAGAGCAAGCAGCAGGTATGAGAGCGCATCCTGCTGCAAGTGAAGCGGAGCGAGACAGAAACTTGCACTGTGAGTGTCTTCACCCCAACCAGCCTGGTGCCGTAAGCAGCTTAGGGTTGACGTTCAGCCTGATTATGTTCTGGGTGGAGTTAGGTTTGTCCATGCCAAGTTTGTTTACCCAATGATGTGTGGGAGAGTCACTACCCGAGTCCTTTATAACCCAAACATGTTTAATAAAGAGCCCTAATTTGGTCCAATCTTTCTAAACATATGTAAAAAGAATTATTTTTGCTCTATCTAAATATATATATATATTCAACCTAGATGGGCAGTACATTGTGGTAGTTGTTAATATTGTTGCCTTGCAGAAAAAAAAGATGTGGGTTCAAAACCTGACAGAATCCTTTATGTGTTAAGTGCACGGGTTCACTGCATCTATTGTGAATCAGTTAACTGGAAACTGTAAGGGTGTTTTTACATTGAGTACACTCAGGTTGACTGGGGACCAAAATTGCAACATTTGTTACATTTTCAGCTGCAGAGGTTCGCTTTCACACTGCACTGTGTAAAACAAATTAAACCCTTTGAAAAACCTGTTTGGCCCCTCACATGTGGTGGCGCTTCTCCAAGAAACACAGATGGAAACGACACAAAAACAAGAACTCAACGTCCTTCTTCACAAAATGTAAATGATGTCAGATTTTAGCAGTTGTAGGATTTCACTTTTACCACTGGTAGAAGACACGAGCCATTTCTCCCGCTAATACTAGAATCATGTGTTTGTTTGGATGAATTTTACCCAGAATGCCCTGCGTTATACTCTAGTTCCTGCTTAAACTCTACCACCAAAGTTTATTTCAATCGAGACCAGAGTTTGCTTTTTTGGTCCACATCAGAATTTGATTGCACATTCACACTTCCCCCAACAAACAAGACTTTCAAGGCAAATGAACCAGAGTTCATTTAAAGTGGACTAAACTGGGCTGGTGTGAATGCATCCTAAATGACCTATTTCCCCCTGTTGCCTGCCAACCTGGCAACAGGGGGCAGGCGAAAGGCACCAGCTACGTTCATCCCTCTGCATGGCATGGTATAAAAAACAAAAAGCTTGCATGGAATACATCTAAGACTGGATTAGTTTACACCATCAAAGGGACTCAACGCAAAAGAGGTCAACAACCACCAAGGTTCTTTCAGCAGACAGCAGTTCAACACTCCTTTAATTAATCACCATCAGTAAAAGCACAGCGAAGTCCAAAAATGTTCGCATTGCATTGTTGCAATTAAATGAGCAATTGTGCAACTGTGCATATTTGATTCTGAGTCAGACCCAAAAGCAGAAGAAGTGGAGCATCTTGCTCACTCATCAAGAATGCACCAAGTGGTTTCTGGAAGGTAAGTCACCAAAAAACATTTGTCTTTTCCAGCAGCCATTGCACAAGTGCATACAGCAGTAAAACCAGCTGACCAAAAGCGTTGGAGATTCACTTGGGATTCTGGGTGAGGGGGAATGCCTGTCAATTGTGACTTAACAGTTGGAAAGTTTATAAAACAGCAAATTTTCCGGACAACAAAAACGATAACCGGGGCAGAATAGAAACACACTCTACACCTTTAAGATAAGTACTTGTTAAAAAATACATATCTTTCACAAAATATCTGTGGAAGGAGCACAAGTATTGCTCTTCCATATGGCTAATTAAATTGCATGGAGCAGAAAGAGTCTTCCAGGTTTTTAAACAATCAAAGCATCTTCAATGTAAATAAAGGATTAAAGAATGCTTAATCTTCTTCACGACCTAGATCTAGAAGGATGTTTCTTGGAAATGCAGGTTTGCATATGGTTAATTTTTAAGTGAGATGGGAAATGACAGATGACGCAAATGTGGAATCTTGAAAACACATTAAGATAACTTCATAAAGCATTAAAAAGATACAAGATTAAGATTTTGTGGAGGGATAAATGATAAAAGGTGTTGCCGTACAAGTATTGCTGCTTTTTTTTCTTTAAATACATATTATTAGCTAAAATAAAAGCGACAGCCTTTTCCATTGCTGAGTATTTATCAAACAGATAAGGTTGATGCCATTTCTGTTTCAGGTTCAACAAAATAAATAAATTAGACTACAGCAGACACGATAGAAATCAGCAGACAATGACAAAGCACAAAAGAACCTTTTAGTCTGGAGATGCATGGTTCTGGCTCAGAAAACTGCTTTGTCTCAGAGGGAGGACAAAGCGGTCTTCCCTGGAGTTCAGCTGAGTTGAATACATACACTGCCTGCTTCTGCTTATGAACACAGTGGCAGAGTTTTAGTCTGGAGAACAGAAAGAGAGACAGACCAAGGAGAACCTTACGCCCACACACCCAAACACACACACCTGAGAGTAGCTGGGGACATGGCACTCTGCTGCATTGGACATTTCCCTCTAGTCGTAAACCACTCTGCTGGTAGCTCCATCACAACTACCCATTGTCTCGGAAATCCACACAAACATCTAGAAAATTACGAGCTTCCCCTGCACACTGCAAACAAACATTCTCATACAAACTTTGCTCTTTTTACAATGCAATCCAAACAGAAACAGCCCCCCTCCCACCATCTCCTTCATCTTTGCCACTCTGTCTTACCATCCAGTCCGAAGCAGGAGGTGATTTTCTGGGCGTAGTTGCAGAGCCCGTCGTAGCCAGGCTGCTCCTGCTTCAGTGTATGCCTCTCCTCCATCTCTGCACAATCCCACACACTCTGTCCCGTCCGGCAGTGCTTTCACTCTCTCCTCTGTTCTTCAATTATTCAGGCTTTTGCCAGGACACGTGCATGCGCACAACTTTCTCTTATTCGCACATATACAAACACAAACACACACACACAGTCACACGGGGGGGGGAGAAAAGTGCTGAGGCAGAGGGTCGTGTTGTCTTGCAGCCTGAGCAAACCCTCTCCTGTGGTAGGAAAAGGAGGAGGCATCAGATTGGGTTACTGCAGAGTGCCTCCCTTTTTTTTGATCCACCATTGATCATTTAGATTGCACTGCAGTGTAACAGGTATGCTGTACAGGATATGTTACCTCAGCTCTGGGATAGGGCAGGGAAAATCCAGAGACGTGCCAGGTAGGAGGGCGGTGATGGTGAGGGCTTTCTGAAGCCGGGCAGGCCTTTAAATGATTTCTGTGGTATCTAATTATGAGAGAAACAGCAAACCAGTCATGTCTTTTGAAGAAAGGGATAAAAGACGGAACCATGGTTTCCACAATTAAGTTATATCTAATTATCCTGCTCTACTGCAACCCATGTCTTTCATCTTTAAAACAACAGCACGAGACATATCTCTACTGCAGCGTCTTCAAAAGAGGCACGTAATATCACAAGAAAACAGGCAGAGCTCTACATCCAACTTAAAAAAAACAGCAACGAAAAAGCACTTGGTTTNGNAANGTGTGTGTGTTTTCATATATGTAGTTCCTGACCTGCAGATATATAAGGAATAGATTTTTGGATAAGTCCTATTTCAGCTGGAATTGTTAGAAAGAAGCAAAAGTCCCTCCAAATTCACAGATTGTAGATAAAGTCCAGTTTTCTTCCAGACGTTGAATATCCCGTCTATAATGGAAGGAGTAAACAAGCGGTTTGTTGCTATCATCAAGAAACCAGTTAATTTAAAGGAATTTCATCGAAGAAACTCATTCAATGCAATTTGTAATAAAGCCTAGTCCACACATAGCCAGATAGCTGGGAAAACTAAGACGTTTCTATTCATTTTGCCCTTCCATTCTCATGAAAACTCTGATTTATACCACTAAAAATGATTATTTATAAAAGCGCTGACCAATTCTGTTTGTGTGTGCACATGGGAGATTTAGTTACAGTCAGCGACAAATAATGTGACAATATCTCTGCATACTTGCTTTGACATGATTCCCAATTGATGTTTTCTTGTGTTTTTATTTCATTTTTCTCATAACAAGCTATTTAAAAGTACCTATATATCCACACAAATGAGCTTCCTGGCGCCATGTTTAATTGCAAACAGGAAGTTGTGGTTGATTTGAAACAATCTGATTGGCTGACATACTTTTCAGCTTTGTGCTACAGTGGGTTTGGCGTGTTTAAAAGAACTCTCAGTAGTGGATTTGTGTGGATTCACATGAATAAAAATATTTCTGACACCAGTCCTGTGTGTACAATATTATATTTTAAAAATAGGTGATGGAAATTTTCATTTTCATAAAGACCCGGCTACATTTGTACAAGTGCTAAAGCCGTAAGAAAGCAAAATGTGGAAAAAGTGAAGCATTGTGAATATTTTCCAGATGAACTGTAGGTGGCGCCATAAAAGAGATTGTATAATTCTGACCCTGTGTTCTAACTCTCTAAAAAAGCAAGAATTTTACAAAACCTCTGCTGCACACACTGAATGGTAAAAGCTGAGCCATCTGGTTTAACTTTTGTCGATTCTGATTTTCCAGAGTACAGTGATGGAAATGGAAAGATTAAATCATTACAACTAAGGTGACCTTCAACAATCCACTTAAGCCCCAGCTGCCCAGACTGAGCTGCATAATGGTCGTTAATAGCAGACTCATCCACAGGAAACTGCTTACAGGTAGCAATGATTACGATAATGGATACAGAAAATAAACAAAATAAATAAGTAAAGATTATGGTCAACTGTCCATGGCTGAGTAAAAACAGGAAATACAATGAAAACTGGAAAGCCCAGACAGAGTATGCCCGTAAGGATGCATTGCAAGGCGGTGTGACTAATGGAAAGGCATCGGTATCAAGGTAAGAGCTGATAGCCTTGAGCTGATAACAGGAGAGTGGAGGGTGGAGGAGCACATTAGGACTGAAAGCCCAGTGATGGTCTGGTGATTTTTATCTGTTTTTTCTGTCTTTAAGAACTAAATCATCAAACATTTTATACTTTATTCCTCAGCTCAAAATCCATAAAAACAGGAGCAATGGAGGATATTTTCACATTAAAAGAACAATATTAATGTAGAAATTAACTGAAAATTAAAGCAGTGGTAAGTACTTGGATGTGTCAATTTTCTACAGAATATTAACATTCCTTGAGGTTCGTCATGTTTTGTCACTCTAAAACCACAAATTTCAGTGTATTTTGTTGGCATTTGTCATTTAATGACTAACAGGAAAGAGCTGTCAAGGCACTGCTAAAAACAAAACAATAGAGTATTGCTCAGATCCAAAGTTTGGTTTTCAGACACTGATTGCAAATCAGAAGCAGCAGTATGCATTTGTCCAGAATGAACCATTAAAAATGACTTAATGACTTAAAAATGACTCAGTACTTACTGAAACACCATTTGCACAGCATGAGTGCGGATTTCTATGGGCCACCTCCAAACGGATCATACTTGCTTGTCCTCATAGATGAGTAAACACTCTTCTTTTATTGTGAAGATTATAAAACTGTATGAAGTAAACTTTTGAAGTTGAAGAGAGTTACAAGTAAATCTCTAAAAAATGTTCTCGCTCAGCCTTCTGGCATTTAGCAAATTGAAATAATCTTTATTTTATTTATTTATTTCGATTACGATAGCAATATAAAATAACACCCCTGAACAAGGAATGGAAAAGGCAAATTTTTTTGTACCACAATAATATTAACATGCTCGAAAAGGAGTAGGAAAAAGTAAGATCATGGCATTGTCAGTCTCTGACATTCCACCCAAATCCAATTGAGAATCTGTGGCAAAACCTGAAAAGTGTCCTTATTTTTTAAAGGGCTTAAGGTATTTCATGAAGAAGAATGGACAAAAGTACCAATTTCTAGATGTGCAAACCTGCTGGGCACATACCTTAGAAAATGTGCAGCTGCATTTGCAGCAAAAATCTATTTTTTGGTATTTATGGGTAAAAAGAATATTGAAAAGCATGTATCGTTTTACATCCACTTCCCAAATATACAGTGCTGTGTGTTTTGGTCTTTCGCATAAAATCACAACAAAATACATTTTACTTATTAGTTCTAATGTGACAAAATCAATCAGTAGACACACTGTCGGACAGCACTGATTAATAAACACAAGACATTTGGATGAACTATGTTACACTGTAAGTCCTTTCCTCTTAAAGACAGGATAGACAGAAGCATGTAGACATTTTGGTTTCTTATGAAATGTCTAAAATGTTAATTTTAGAAATCTGCAATGCTGCTAAGAGTCAAAAAGACGTACTAACAAAGTACGAGTTTCACACTGAGACACAGAAGTGAAGCCATATTTTGAAAAATTCCAAGTGAAACATTTTTCCAGTTGTTTGTTCAGCTAAGAGTTCAGATATAAAAAAGAGAAAGATACACCTGCAAAATGTAAGACTACTGCGTCAACAGTGACTTTTTCCTCAAACTAAACATGTTACAAATCATCATGATGGTTCGCAGTCTGCATTTCTCTGCAGCGTGCATGCATTCTGATTCTCACATAAGATTTTTCCACAGCTTAAAAAAAATGCTTTGTCCAAACATTGTATGCATCTTGTCAAAAACCATGAAACTTGGAATAAATCAAGATCTAAACCCAGTACATACACTTCAAATCAGTCTTGCGAAGTTTTTATATACATTGTTCTTTGCTCAATTTTATCCAATTTCCAAAAGCTTTTTGCACAGATTAGCCCTTTATCTTTGAACTGTTCCACTTGCTGAGTAAAAACCCAGTGACGAAAGAAGACCAGTGGTCAAAAACAGCTTTTATTAGAGATAAACTTATCAAGCTTTGACTAGTCAACCTGAGCTGTGTATGACATTCCAGTCCCAATTCTAACTAAAACTTTAAATGTTACAGATTTTGAAGCAAAACCAATCTAAAATCAAAGAAAGGAAGTTACTTCACTGCACAGCTGAATCTTTCATGACATTCTTTCATTCGTGACATATGAATAACATCAGACTAAACCTCAAGCACGTTTTAAAGTCACGTGTTCAGAACATCAGAAAACCAACCACTTCTACTGAACTCTACCAATCCATTCCAAGGAAAGTGGTCCAACCAGACTGATACCTGAAGCTTGATGACTGATAGAAAACTCCTGCAGTGAGGATGCAACTGGACGTGTGTGTCTGTGTGTATATATATATATATATATATATATATATATATATATATATATATATATATATATATATATATATATATATATATATATATATATATATGTGTGTGTGTGTGTGAGCATCTGTAAAGTTTTGAACGTGTAGATTACAGAAAATCCATAATAAATTAAAGTTTGTGTATCCAATTCATGTTTTTGAAAATCAGTAAAGTTTAATGTTGTCTAACCATTCAAGAATAGAGAATACTTACCGTGAATGTAATGAGTGACTGTTTGCAAGGATTTAACTACGCTTATGAGATCTGCAGTGTTTACCACAGAGCTCCATTGATCTCCGCCAGCAACCACAGAGGACCGATACAAGTGACCACATCATTAATGTAAGGAGTTCAAAGCCATCCTAATACCCAGACTCAACCATACACAGCCTGGGGGAGTCATTTTCTGTGCGCTATAGGATCCTTTATGCAAGGCTGATGTATTAGCCAGTAACAGAATACAGGTAAGTGCATTACTTTATATCATAAAATATGGTTATGTCATGGTTTTGCTTTTTTTTAATTTATTTATTTTTGCTTTTTCTGCAACTTTTGGTGAGTCAATTATATACCATATGATCACATCCCACAGCTGGAGCTAGAGTCACCAAATCAGCACAAAACAAATATGCTGACACATAATCCACCTGCAGTATTTGCATATAAAAAAAACCTTTTCCATATTTTGTTGTCACGTCTGTCTTCAGTATTTTTATAGGAATTTTATGCAATAGACCAACACAAATATTGCATACTCATTATATAGAAGGAAAGGGTTTTTAATTTTTTTCCTAGTTGAAATCAGAAATGTTTTGTGGGAGAAACTCTGATAGAGGCTGCAGATAAGTTCCTACCAGGATATAGGTTTGCTTCCAGGAGGACATCAACCCAAATCATACAACCAGAGCTACAATGGAATCGTTAAAACCACAACAAAACCACAACATGTTAGGATGTTAGGATGACCTAGTCAAAGTACAGACCTAAAGACTCTGTGGCAGGACTTGAAAACTGATCTTCATCCATCGTAGGCTAGTTTTCAAAGAAGAATATGAAAAAGACATCAGAGGTTAGAGCTGCTGGAGACATGCGCGTCAAAGAATGTGCAACTGGTGGTTCGAAAGATATTGACTCTGGGGGAGCAGGCTAGAAATGCAGACCACATTTTCTTGTTTTTGTTTTTAAATAAATTTTACTAATACATGAAATCCAGCCTGAACTCCTTCACTCGCCAAGCGAATGCTGGAGATGAGCGGTTCAGACAATGGATGGACAAAAACCCAAACACAAAATCTTCCCACAGCATGATCCTTTCTGTTTACTAATCAGGAAAATTATTGAATTTTGATTTGGAGATGTCCAAATACTGTATAGTGGAGCAACCACAAATGCACACCAAACTTTAGGGTCTCATTTTTAAATAACTATAGAAAATATTTTCATTCCAATTTGCAGTTATGCACTACTTTCTGTTGGTCTATTACGTAAAATATCAAGAAATATATTCAACTCTCAACTTTGCTGAAAAGTTGAAGGAAAACAGCAAGATTTCAAACACCAGAGAGCAACCAAAAGGAACGAATGTGAAACTCTTTCAGTTCGCAGCTTTGCACCAGTGATGGTACGGACATTCACATTTATAGATCCAGGTTACAGTATATAACCCAAAGATAAAGTTAAAAGAGAATCTAAAGCTGCAGCAGTGGAAGGTGTAGTTTCAGTATGCACCAGTGTAACCTACTTGCAATGCCAGTGTCATTATCAGAGTCCAGAGCTTCAAGCCGAGACGAAAAAGGCTTTTCCCCCTCCATCAAATATTCTTGAACCAAGACCAGCCAGCCTCTTACCCAGTATAAACCGTGGGACTTTTTTGGCTTGTTATGAAGGCTTCTGCGGCAAAATATATACTCACCTCTAGCAGACATGCCCGGTAGGTAGAGCCTCTTTTCCTTTGCTGAGATTGAATAGTAGGAGAATCAGTCCCGGTTCAACAGCTTTAAGGAAGCTTGGGGAAAACAATAGCTTATCTTTGCGTTAAGTTTTTCCAGTTATTAAATGGCATTTAACGCAGGGAAACATTCTGCAATGAGGTGGACTGGAGAAGAATGCGCGATGGAGAGAGCACTTTCCAGCTGCAGGGCGTGTCCTGGAAAAGACAGCATCCTTTCTTTTTTTTATGTCCCAGCCAGTTTCTGTCCATATTTGAACATGATATCAGGTAATTACAGTTATTTATGGAGTCGTATTTGAAATGCCTCGTCTGCAGCTGGATTCAGCCCTCAGGAGAGAGCCGAGAGCCTGCCTGTTCCCTGTCCGGGATGACTGCGCGGTTCTCACGTAGTGGGGTTAAATTACAAACTTGACGGTTACGGTGGAGAAATTCCTACAGATATTGGGGCAAATTTACAGTTAAAGTATCGGGAGGATCCTCCACCCCTGCAAATACTCAATGCAATCCATATAAAGGAAGCGTGAACTCAGCCTGGCATATAGGAAAATTATGGCGGTTTGAAGGGAAATATTTACAGGTGGTGTATTAATCCTTTCATGAGCAGTGGTCATGAATAGCTGACAATTATCCAAAAGTCTTTTTTTTTCTTTTTTTTTTTTGCATATGCTTGTGTTCGTATTGTTGTCAGGCATTTTAGCCACATTTTATGTGTACACTGCCTCCCACTGGGCGATCAGTGTTAGTTCACAAAAAATGTCTTCAAACTTTAAATGTATCGAAGACCAAAAGTGCCACAATTATGTAAAAAAAATCTATACATATATGTCATAATTTTGGTTAAATGTGATAAATACAGTAAAATAAATAAAAATATTTATGTATACATTAATAGTGTTTTGTACTTACACAATTAAATAATTAGATGTCAAAAATCATTAATGAAATTTCTGATTCAGCCTATTAAAAAATAGAATTTAACACGTCTCTGCCAAATAGACCATGACTTTAGATTGGTTAGAATGCACAGGAAGTTATCTTCAGACCAATCTCCTTGTGAATGGATCGCACATTGACTTTAATGTCTTAGGATAACATATTTTTAAAATGATGAGGTGTAGCAACACAGGATTATGAAATAATTTTTTATGCTGATAATTATATTTTTGAAAATGGTCATATGTATTTTTTCAATAACTCAAATATGTATTGAATTATAGCAGTTTAGACCCTTGATATTAAAGAGATCCAATGACTTATACATAAATATATTCATCTGGATAATCATATGTAATTAAATACATGAAATAGATTATAAAAGCATACAAAAAGTATAAATACCCTTTTTATTTTTATCTAATTGACATTTAAAATATATATTGGTAAATTATGTTCTATTCAAAATTTTACACATTTAATAAATATATTTTTAGAAATGGATTAATTTATGGAATTAGACAAAGATATTTTTAGCCTTCATTGAGCTCACCTTTCTAAACAGAGTTCAGTTTTGTGCAGAGACTGTTGCCCGGTGCATCGGCGCCCTCTGGTGGTCACTATCAGAAGCGTTTGGCGAGGGAAGTGCCACCGTGTCCAAAGTGAGCCTACCTTTCCTCTGAGCCCTTAGACGTCTTGTTTACAGTAGCGGTGCCAGGCCTGTAAAGTTGCGAGGCCCAGAACGTGCTGCGAGTTTATTGCTTTCATTATATTCTTTCGTTTCAAGGGTCATTGTATGAAACCTCCAATCTGGAGCGAGGCGGCAACAACAGGAAGAAGAAGATAGAGGAATTCTCTAGGTCTTCTCGGGAGAAACTGGTCCAGTCGAAGAACAAGATGTTCTCCAAATTTACGTCCATTCTCCAGCACGCCGTGGAAGCGGTGAGTTTTATTAAAGCTGGACGTTTTTTCTGTATCGGTTTTCGTTTGGTGGCGTTAATCTGGATTGAAATCGGTGTTTTGTCAAAACGTCAGCATTAGGCTGTTAGCTAGCGAGCTAACAATTCGCATGATATTTGTTTTCTGCTCGTTTCTTTTCACTCGGTTCCCTCATCTGTGTCTTCTTTTTTTGTTTGTTTAGTTGGTTGATTTTTATGTTTTCAAAGAGTGACAAGTGTATACATTAATGCGAATTATTTCAAAAGCTACCTTTCTGCTCTTGATATGCTAAAAGCTAAGCTAACATCTTCGCTAGCTGTTCATGCTATTTCAAACAGTATGTCGAAATATTTGGACCGTGATGTTGCGCAAACATGCTATTAACCATTTCAAATTGACAGTCCGTGGCCTTTCTGCCTCAGTACTTTGCTAAAATGAAACATTAAATGTGTGCAAGTAGGGTGCCTGATTAACAATAAGCACCTAGCTGCAGGAAAACATGTCCTTCTCCTCCTATTGTTTGTAAAGCTAAACAGTCGACTGGTTTCCTTGCCACCTAGAGGAGTGGTCGTCGATATGTTTCCAGTTGCTGCCTCACAAAATAAAAATGCAACAGTCATGATCTCGACTCATTGTTGGGCATACCACCATTTGTACCGAGTGTTCCAATAAGAACACCAACGACAGCCAGTAATATTAGCGAAAATGTTGCTTTAATTTATTAACCAGTCCTGTCTTTTTTTGTATTTTTAATTTTTAGAACATTTTAAAATTGCATTTACTTTCTTATCATTTGGGGTAATATCTGAAGAGGACCACTAGTCCTCCAGTGCCACTGTCCTGCAACTTTTGGATGCATCCCTGCTCCAACACACCTGAATCAAATGAGTGGTTAATGACGAGGTCTTTATAAAACTTGCCGATATGTCAGAAGTTGCAGGGCCATTTGGCTGATTTTTAAAAAATGAGAATAAAACTACTTTGTTGGGTGAAAAACATCAACAAAAAGGCCTGGTTGCTTACAGGAATAATGAGGAAAAATAGAAAACAAATATGTTGGACGTTTGTTTATGTTTATTCTGGCAATTGCAAAACCTGCAATAGGAAATAGAACGCTGTTTTTGAGAGGCCATTCAAGCCACAACATATACAAGTTCATGATTCATATTTAAGGTAATTTGCAGAAAAATAAATATTAAAATACTAACAATAAAAAGTGATACATTTAAGGGAAAATTTTAAAAGCGGTAACTCACTTGGACACGATGAAATTTAACTGATATTTTTTCTGTCTTGTTTTCCAGCTTGCTCCATCTCTACCCTTGCAAGAAGACTTTGTCTATCATTGGAAGGGCATTACACATTATTACATTGAAACTTCTGGTAAGACATGTTTGAAATCTGATCATAGCTGAAGAAGAAATGATTGCTATCTAGATTTATTTCTGCATTAACACATTAGTCCTTTGCAATGCTGAAAAGGCACCTTGTTCACAGCATGTTTTTTTATTTGAGTGACAGTGTTTTTTTTTTGTTGTTTTTTTTCTTAATTGAGTCAGGCAGGATCATCCTGAAATATTTTTTTATTTTTATATCAGTTTATTTTTAGCCCCAATGGAAAAATGCTGCTGTTTCATGTTGGTATTGATCTGTGTTGCACTTTTTCAGTCTAAAACTAGATATCATCAACACTCTTCTCAGGGTTGATAATTCGAGCTAAATGGAAGGATTCAGATTTGCACATTCTTTGAAAGCCTGTTTGCATTGTGAGAGCAGCCTCACTGTTTCAGAGAAAGCACAAAATGGAAAGTCGCTAACTGTCAAGTATTCTGAGAATGTCGAGCTTGCATTGCAGTAGCCTTTCACGATGCTTAGCCGTCTTCTTTTCCCCTTGCTCATCTATAGAAGTAATATTAGATACTCATATTACGCAAATGTCTGGCAGCTAAAACCCGACTTTTTAAAGTTTGACTCTTCTAATTAGAGTTGCACAATATATTGAATCCTTGAAGTGTAAGCGTGTGCAGCATCGCAACTGGAAACGACTAATGTTGCAACTTTTGTAAGTTATTACATTTCAGGTAGCTTGCAATAATGCCAATGATATATTTGGCTGCTTCAAGGAACTCTCTCTGTCTGCAAAGGCCTCACCTCCTTACATGTTTGAACAATTATTCACTCCATTTCTGGATGCTGTGCAGCTGGAAGGATTTTTTGCTCTTACTTTTTAACATTCTGACAGCTGCTATGATGCGTAACCATGGCTGTGGCTGCAATGTATTGTTTTTACAACTGGGAGCAGCTGATTAGCATCTCAAATATTATTTGAACTACGACCCCAAATCCCAGGGAGTTGAAAAGGAGGCCTCATGGCTGCAGAGCTGAGAGAGAAGGAGGAAGTTCAAACCGTCTCTTCCATCCATCATAATGGGCAAAAATCATATCCCTGGCAGGGTGGCAAAAGCAAAGGAGGAGGATTAGCAGTACTTGCCTGTAAAGGTCTTTAAATAGAACAAACTGAACTAATGTAACAGAGCTACTTTAACATGCTGCCACCATGATCGATATAATTCTATAAATTATTTCTATTATATTTTGATTTGGTGTGTTTTACTTTTTCATTTTTGCTTTTTATGGTATTAATAAGGTGCTTAACATGTTTCTGTTAGATGACAAAGCCCCAGTCACAGACACCAACATCCCATCCCACCTGGAGCAGATGCTGGACATTCTGACCCAGGAGGAGGCAGAAAGGGAGTCTGGTGAGACGGGACCCTGCATGGAGTACCTCCTGCACCACAAGATCCTGGAGACCCTCTACACGTTGGGCAAAGCAGATGTAAGGAGGTCTTTCATTGTTCTAGATAATTAGGTTTTATTTAATTGTTTGCGGAAAACTGAGGTGGTTTTCATCAGATTGTTTCTAAACGTTGTGTTTCAGTGTCCTCCTGGGATGAAACAGCAAGTCCTCACCTTTTACACAAAGCTGCTCGCTCACATTCGTCAGCCGCTTCTGCCACACATCAACGTCCACCGACCTGTGCAGGTGAGACGCTTCACCGTCTGCTATTCTTCTCTGTGTGTGATGGCACGTTACTTATTTAGGACGTTTTCCCTCCGATCGATCTGTCAGAAACTGATCCGGCTGTGTGGTGAGGTTCTGGCTGCGCCTACAGAAAACGAGGAGATCCAGTTTCTTTGCATCGTCTGTGCCAAACTAAAGCAGGACCCGTACCTTGTCAACTTCTTCCTTGAGGTGGGTTCTTGTGAGAAGAAATGTGGAGCTTTTATTAAAGTTTTAAACGTCTGGGTGTCAGACTGTTTTTACATTTTAAATGTTTGCAGAACAAATCAAAGAGACCAGAGGTAAAGAGTCCTGCTGCAGCAGAGGGGGGGAAGGACAGTGTTCTGGCTCCAGATACGGGCCAGTCTCAGGCAGATCATCCTGGAGAGCCTCAAGCCGCAGCTGCTGCTGCTGCCACCTCCAGCCCAGCTGCTAACAATAACAACACCAACAACTACAATCTGGTCACCTCGCTGCTTAACCTCACAAAGAGTCCAGTAAGTCAATTTCATATGAATAATTTTGCTCATTTTATAAATTTTTCTGCATGATCGTCAAAAATCCCAACTTTCTGTTCACTGAACTCACCTTATGGAAAATCAGTGACAACCTTTGGCCTGAAAGTTGTTAGCTATTTACAGTATGAGTGAGTTATTCAAAACATTAAGACGGAGGAATTTAAAATAAAATTGTATTTTGTGTTGGTTCAGGCTGCGAGAGAGAGCAAGACTTTAAGCTGAAAACAGGAAGGTTGAACAGAGTAAAGCAAAATCTGATCACGTCTAAAATCAGGATTGTTTTCTTTTCTTTTTAGGATGGCAGGATAGTGGTGAAAGCATGTGAGGGCTTGATGCTCCTCGTTAGTCTGCCTGAGCCAGCTGCTGCCAAGTGTTTAACAGAAAACACGGAGCTGTGTGAGCTTCTCACCGACAGGCTGGTTTCGTTTTATAAAGCTCTGCCGCCGTCCATGGACCCCCTGGACATCGAGACAGTGGAGTCAGTCAACTGGGGGTAAATCGGAGTTTAACTCCGTTTTCAATTTGTTGTCTTTAAATAACATTTTGTATGAAATTGTGTTTTGATTGGCCTTACAAGTCCTTTTTTTCCTCCTTTTTGTCTGTTTCAGTCTAGATGTATACAACCTGAAAGAGGACGCTGCTGTCTTCACAGGGAAGAGAGCTCTGATATCATTCCTGTCGTGGCTCGATTATTGCGATCAGCTCATCAAGGAGGCACAGAAGGTTTTTTTTTTTTTTTGTTTTAACCAGCTCTGATTGTTGTGCTTTGATGTGTTGTATTGTAGTCTAAATTGACAGAACTACCGATGTTCTCTCTGAAAAGCTTTTTCTTTGTTTTTCTGTCTTCCAGTTGGCCGCTGCAGTGATGGCAAAGGCTGTGAGAGAAAGATTCTTTGTGTCCGTGATGGAACCGCAGCTCATGCAGACGTAAGTGCTGCTCCTGATTCATCCATCAATCATCGCGCATTGACATTTCTAGACTCGAGTGAGTCATGACTGCTCCGAAACAAGTTTCCTTTGCATGCTGCCGCAGGTCCGAGGTGGGAATCCTGACCTCCACAGCGCTGCTGAACCGCATCATAAGGCAGGTGACGTCCGAAGCGCTGCTGCAGGAGATTGTTTACTTTCTGCTGGGAGAGGACAAGGAGGCAGAAACTCTGGCTACCGTCGCTCAGAATCCACTCAGACACAGACTCATCGAGCACTGTGACCATCTGTCAGATGAGGTTGTCATCTATCATATTCATACCCCTTGAACTTCCTCACATTTTTACACAAAACAACCACAAACTTCAGTGTTATTATATGACCGAGCAACACAAAGTAGCACAGAACTGTGGACGGAAAAAGATTTTAATAAACTGTGGAAAATGTGGCGTCCATTTGCATCCTGCCACCTTGACTCAACACCAGAACCACCATTTTGATGCATTTGCAGCTTGCGAGTTTTAATAGGAGTCTCGACTATTTCTAGACACAAAGGCTAAAATTTTGCGTATTCCTCTTTGCCAATAACAAAAAACAAAAACAGCTCAAGTTTTCTGTGTATTTAGCTTCATTTATTCTACCATCAACTCTGACCTGCTTCCCTCTTCCTGCTAAAGAAAAGCATCCCCACAGCATGCTACTGCCACCACCACACTAACTAAACATTGTGTGTGTGTGTGTTTTTTTTACAACACATAAAGTTTTGGGTGCATATCAAAAAGTTAGACATAGCCAAAAACATTAACATCATTTTCTTTCAGTAAATACTTTAAAATTTCCTTGTGGTTTTGGAGCTGCAAGTGGCTCTTTGGAGTTTCCACAATGGCTCTTAGTAAATGGCTAAAAATTAAAAGAACCAGAAAATGTTTTTAAATACAGATATAATAACAAATGCAGGTTTTTAACTGTTTTTTTTCCTGCAATATTTGCACTAAATTTAAAAACTATGACATTAAGGTACCAGAAATGTCTTAAATCTGTTTTCCTTGTCATTAGGTTGAAATCTATGCATATATAAACATATATCTATATATAGATACATATCTTCATTTTAAATCCTAAAAAATAGAAGTAAAATCCTGGTTCTTTAAAAATGACTAGATATTTCCAAAATTACTCATTTATCTAAAAAGTTGCCTTTTTTTTTTCCCAAAAAGTCATGACATTTGGGGCTTTAAAGTTTTATTTGGCTGCTCTGAGAGCCAAATGACTCGTGAGGGCCACATTTTTTTCTAACATATGCAATAATGTATTATTTTTCATTCATTTAACAAGTATGTCTTGGTTTAACCACATACATTTTTAATTGGAAATCTTTTTTCTTTTTCTTTTGCATTGTGTAATTTTCTTGTTCACTGAAGCTCCTTGAAAGCTCTCTAATGAGCAACTAAAAGCTGAGAAATACTAATTAGAGCATGACAGAAGTTCTCAGAGCACAAAAGAAAGATGAATCATTTTTGTGTTGTTAAAGCAACAGCCGCCTACTTCCCTGTCGAGCAAATGAATCTTTCTTGTCTTCAGATCAGCATCATGACGCTGCGGTTGTTCGAGCAGCTGATCCAGAAGCCCGACCAGCACATCCTGCACAGCTTGGTGCTGCGCGGCCTGGAGGAGAGGAACTACTTGGAGAACAAACCACAGGAGGAGCGGGAGGAGCGGGAGCCCCTGGAGAACGGGCAGCCCCACGACGCTGTGTAAGGACCTGCTGTCGTCCTGCGGCTTCTGCCTGAACAAAAAGCACTGCAAATAAAAAGAATGCATCAGTTATCTGTGTTGTAAATGAGCTGGAGAGTCTTCTGTTCAGTTTGGTTTTATTTACCGTTCCTCTGGTGCTGTGATTAAGTAGCAATCGTTGTGATGTGGAGGATTATTAGCATAATTGAAAGTTGTGGATAAAAATGAAATCCAATGAGCATTAATTAGCTTCTTTACTTTAGCTTGGTTAATGTGACCTAAGGAAACCATTAAGACACACGCTTGCCACAGCTGTCTGGTTTTCCTCATCCAGCTGCTTCATAAGCTTCAGAAATACTGATTTCATTCAGCTGTTCACATAAAGTACTCGACATAAGTCAGATTTTTATTTATTCATTTTTTTAATTTCTGAACAAGTTCTGGTAAACAATGTGAAGCAATGACAAAAAGAAAAGATTTTTAACATAGATCTGTCTAAAAATAACAAGACAAGACTTGATAATGAGAACAAATCTCCGTCTGCAGGGACCTGGAGGAGGATCCGCTGTTTGGAGACGACCTTTCCCCAGATAGCAGGCTGTCTGGCTCTGACTGGCTCGGCTCCTCACCCCAACACAGCCCTGATCACTCAAAGTCTGACGGGAAAACCGAGGTCCACAAGATCGTCAATAGGTGCTGGATCTGTTCCTGCTGCAGTGCTGGATGAAGCGTCTCTGTTCTAACTCTAGTTTGTTTCCTGCAGCTTCCTGTGTTTGGTGCCTGATGAGGCCAAGTCGTCGTATCACGTCGAAGGCACCGGCTACGACACCTACCTCAGAGACGCTCACAGACAGGTCAACTCCACTCCTCCAACCGAGAAAGTCTTCTGCTTTTGTCTTCTTCCTTTAAAGGGTTTTATTTTCGCCTCAGTTCAGGGACTTCTGTGGCGTCTGCCAGCGGTGGGACTGGAGAGGAAGTCCGAAGCCTCTGGAGAAATGTAACTTGGACATGCCGTTCTTTGAAGGTCACTTCCTAAAGGTTCTGTTTGACAGAATGGGTCGCATCCTTGATCAAGTGAGTTTGATTTAATATACCGTTATTTTCCGCTCTATAAGGCGCACCTAAAAACCTTCAATGTCCTCAAAAGCCGACAGTGCCCCTTATAATTCGGTGCACCTTATATATGGACCAATATTGAGCCACAACAGGTCTACCAACTACGGTAAGCAGCAGCCAATTTCATTTTCGCCCATAGAAGAAGAAGCGCTCGGTGCATGCTGGGATAGTTGTCAGCGACTATTCTATGCGCCTTATAATGCGGTGCGCCTTATATATAAAAAAAGCTTTAAAATAGGCCATTCATTGAAGGTGCGCCTTATAGTGCGGAAAGTACGGTAATTTCAAATCTTGAAGGAATGTTGAATATCGAGTTGCTTAATCGCATCTGCAAGGTTAGTTTAGGGACTTAAATCGATTCTGTTTTTGATTAACTTCTTTAATCACAAACGCTTTTGATTCTCCTAATAGTTAAAGGATATCAAAATTCTTATTGTCTGGCCCTAATTCCCTAGTTTCATATTTGTTTTGACCTTTAAATGAAACTTTGAGAACGAATCGCTTATTTCCTGCTTTGTCCTTCTTCCTGCAGCCTTATGACGTCAACCTGCAGGTGACTGCCGTGCTCTCCAAGCTGTCCTTGCTGCCCCACCCTCACCTACATGAATACTTGCTGGACCCTTACATCAGCCTGGCCCCCGGCTGCAGGTCCCTGTTCTCCGTCATCGTCAGGGTGAGACGTCCTCTTGAAATACCACAACCATCACAGAGAATGTTTCTATTACTAAAGTTTACAGACTGGAGTTGATTTAATATTGGTTATTTTTTTTATTTTGTGGCAGCTGCCTTGGAATTATCAGAAGTTTCATCAGTTTGATAACTGTGTGAAATTTGCCACATGTTTGTTCCCAGAACTACAGTTCCTACCTGGAGAATGAATTCTGGGAATTTGCTCAGGGCTTTTCTTTTATCTCAGCTTACACATTTACAGGCTAATTGAAGCAGCTGCTAAAAATCAGAAGGCAGTGCATAAACATTAGCAGTTTTTTTTATTAGCCTTGTTTAGCACACTGAATGGAGGAAGTCAATATAAGACATCATGCTAGTGATACCCCACATGCCATTGGCAGCATTTAGCATAACATTAGCATTTTGACTATTTTTTACTTATACACTAACATACTGAATGGAGCAAGTCCATGTTACTCAACATCAGCTTGTGACTCTCCACATGCTATTGAGTACATTGTAGCGTACTTTAGCATTGATGCTAATTTTCAGCATCAGAATGCTGGGTTCCAACTGACAGGCACACTTTGGCAGGCCCCTTTTAAATTTCTTCAGACATTTTCTGGTTTCCATCTATTGTAACTAGGATCACATTTAATCTTTGACCTAAGCGCTAATATACACTTTAGTGCCTTTAACTTAACTAAAAACAGCAAGTGTTTTCAAAAGAAGACTGACCTAGATCCTGCTTTTTGTTGCTGAGAACAAACAAAATATATTTGTTTTCTTCAATTGAGCCCAAATTAATAAGTAAATGTGCAAAAACTATCTGAAGTTTTGTATCTACAAAAACAATTGATTATTAAAATATTCATGCTTACTGTATTTTTGAGTAGGTTAAAAAAATTGCTACATTTTTGGTTATTTTCTTAAAGATGATATTGTTCACATTTGAACTGACAGTTTTGGCCTGAAAGTTTGGACACCCCTGTTCCAGAGGGAGAAAAGACTTTTGTCAAAAACAAAAGAGAAATCCTAAAACGGCTCAAATATGACGCTACTGCATTTACGTGAAGAAGGAAGTTTTACTCATGTCTTCTTCAGAGGTTTTTGTGTCATTTCTTTCAGTGGTTGTTGGTGCAGCGCCACCACAGGCTAGGAGGGGAACAGCTTTTTCAAAGGGGTTTCCTTTGTTTGACACAGTACAGTGTGAAAGCAAACCGCACCAGCTGAAAATGTAACAAATCAGGTGTGAAAAGGCCCTGGGTAAACTCTGTGTCCTCAGGTGGTTGGAGATTTAATGCTGAGGATTCACCGCATCCCAGACTTCACCCCCAAACTGCTGCTTGTGAGGAAGAGACTACTGGGCTTGGAGCCAGAGGGAGTCACGTACGTACTTACTGACGGCATCAGCCGCTCTTTCTTTGAGGTGACCTCTGAAACGCCCCCTCTCTCCCTCTTTCTGTCCTCACAGCGTGGACCACAGTACGCTGCTCGAAGGTGTCATTGTGCTTGAGGAGTTCTGCAAAGAGCTGGCAGCCATTGCCTTCGTCAAATATCACGCAGCGGCTTCGTCCTCGCCGTAACCGTCCTGCTGCTCCACCATCTGCCTGTTCCAGGCGGACGGGTCAGGACGAGCCGGGGCCTTCCGCGGGCGCCGGCGGCACAGGGTCGGCAAAAAATTACCACTGACTGGTTTCACCTGCAAGACTGTTAGGAGCCCAGGTGGACGGGCTTCATCATCCCCCTTCCTCTGACCTCTGAGCAGGTCGGAGCGCAGCACTGCCCAGCCAGAGGACGAGACGGAGGACAGGGATGTTGATGGAGGTGCACAGACATGTCCACTGGACTCTTGTTTTTGTTTTGTTTTGTTTTTCCGACCTGTGCAGTTTCTCACTGCCCTTCTCTCCTCCATCTTGTCTTCTACCTTTGGAATGAGTGTGGAGTTTTAATATTGAGGAGTAAAAGTGTGTATTTATGTTTCACCGCCTTAGTGTGGAGTCACACCTTTCAGTTACAGCGAAGTGTTTCTCTGTGGAACATTTTATCTTTAATCCCCGTTGTGTTGTCTGTTCGGAGAGAGAGAGGTTCCTGCACAATCCGGAAAAGTTTCCAGGATCAGGAAACTACAGAAAAACAAAATAAGAGTATGGAAATAATTTATTTTTCATCCAGTTGTCCAAATTCTCCTTTCCTATATTTTTTTTCTTCCCTTCTGTCTTCTGTATATCCAGTCGATGGTTGTGTTATTTTATTTCTTTTCTTCTGTCCCTCTTGTCATTTCTTCCTTTCATCTTTGAAAATTAAGACTGGAAAACTCTGGATTTTGAGTTTAGTCTTTTCCAGGATAAGAAAACAAAATAAGAATATCGAAACAAAATTCTGTCCTTCCTGTGTCTTTTCTCTTTTCATGCTGTTGTCGTTCCTTCCTTTCTGGTCCTTTCTTCTTTCCCTCACCCTATGTATTCTCTGTTTCCTTCATTTCTTGTCATTTCTATGCTCCCTCTCTTTTGTCATTCCTTCATTTCCTCTTTTGTCCCTGAAAAACTCCATCTTGTCTTCTACCTTCAGGTAGAAGACAAGATGGACTGAGTAGGAAAAGTCTGGATTTTGAGTTCAGTGTTTTCCAGAATCATAAAATTATGGAAAAACAAAAGTGAATAATATGGAGACATATTTATATTCATTTCCTGTCCAATTATCTAAATTTCTTCCTTCATTTCTGAGAAACACCATGGTGCTCTCCTTCCTTCCCCCCTGTCTTTCTTCTCTTCTGTCCTTCCTATGTTTCCTTAATTTTCTTTCTTATAAGGGAGTCTTACATTTTTCTGAATATTGTGCAGGAACCAAGAGAAAAGCTGTAGAGGGGAAAATCCCCTCACCATCAACCCTTACACTTATCTGTAGTTACATCCATAGTGACGTACTGCACTCATTTTAAATGCCAAGTCATCTTATTTATTTCTTGATTTGCTTCCATGTTGCCTTTTTTATCTAATGTTTTGTTGAAATTAAGAGTCTGTTTAATGACCGACTGCAGAAACTTTAATTTGTTTTGGTGTCTTTCCTGGGTTTGGCTTTAAGCGCATCACCACCCAAAGATGTGACCCTCCATCACGTCGTGTCGAGCGAAAACGGGGAATTTGCAGAAAATGAGAATTTGCACACGGACCTCACCTCGCTGCACTGGTTACATCACTGAAGATGGGATGATGATGGTTTTACTCATCAGTGTTCATAACTAGTTATCTCTGTAGACAGTAGGCAGGGGCCGCTTTGAGATTCTCATTGTGTGGTTACATCGAGTGAAGATTTCTTAGATTTACTCGGGAAAATACCGATATTATGTCAGTTTAAAAAAATAATTTATTATGTTGACTTTGATACACAGATAAAATGAATATACAACTGTTAAACTTAGTTGTTGGTTTCTAGTTCTCATTCAGGAAATAACTTTTTTTGTTTCACTGGTCATGAAAAGTTAGAAATTGGAAAAAAAATATATTTTAATATCCAGGTTAATAAACCTAGTGCCAGCAGATTACCTCCTCAGAAGTTCGCACCCATTTTGTTCACGGTTACCATAGCGACAGCTGCTTCTCCATACAATTTTTGAGGTCAGTTTTTTTTGTCGTGACTGTCTTGGAAGCTTTCAGTGCCTGCATGCACATGTAGTTGGATAGATGCCGAGTACGAAAAGAAGCTCGTCTTTTTAACACTTTGGATGTAAATTTTTGTAGAATCTTATTTATGCAACAACAAAAAAAGAATTCAGAAAGAAATCTGAACTTTTTTGAAATACAGAAAAGCATAAAATTTAAAATTGGGATCATAACAAACTTTAGCCTGGAAACATTATCTTGATATGAGTAAGATATTAAGTTTACACGAGACAATCCACATTTTCTTACTACCAGAAATATTTCTAAACAGCCAAATTTTTCACTTACAGTTGGTGTAGTAACCTCCTTTTCAGGCAGCTGACTTGCAGCGTGCAGCGCTTTTTAAAGTATTTATACTTTATTAAGTGCAGAGGATGGCGGCCGTCAAAAACAGCTGTCCATAAAAGCTGATTTTGTCATTCTAGTAGAAAAGTGTACCAACCTTTATTCAGCCAGCTGACCGGCAGTGTGCAGTAGTTTTAAAACTTCTTGCCTCTCAGTAAGAATGCAGGGATGAGGCTTTAGTTTTCTCACCAGAGCAAATACTACAGAACGGATGATTTTGACTTCCTACTTACAAGACGCATACAAACCTTCTGTCAGCCAGCTGAAAGGCAGTGTGCAGCGGTTAAAGAGGACGCTTCTTTTAGTTTTCACAACATAAAATAGCTGTAGATGTTGACTGTAAATATTTCCAAACGGCAGAATGGGCAACTGGATTTTTGGTTTTATCTCGATGTTTTGCCTCTCAGATGAGTCGAGGCTGCAGCGTAGGCGTTAGAAAGACGAAACCTCCGGTTGGCTTTTCATGTTCGACATCGATGGCTTCTTTCACACATCTATCAAACCGTCTATTTCCTGTCTAAAATGTTCACATTACTGTCTGAAGAAGCCTCTTGGTTGACAGGAAACATATTCAAGATAAAAAGAGAGATGAAGTTGCCTTCCTGTCCCAGAATCTACACCAACGTGTAGCTGGATGTTGATTTTCTAGGAGATTTTCTTTCAGCCAGCTGACTAGTAATGTGCAGAAACAAGTGTGGGCAGGGTAATGCTCTCTCTGGCGTCTCTTCTGAAGGAGTTGGGTCAGTTTGGGGGGAAAACGGCTCATGCCTGGTGGGGAAACATATCTTTTATTATTCTAGTCATCAGGATCTGAACTTTCTCACTTTTAGGGATGAACATTTGAGTCTGAGAGGAACCTACGTCTCATTTTTCTTTTTGTTTTAATTGTGCTGGATAAAAGCAGGGAAAAAAACCTGACTTATAAAGAGTTTTGTCCTAACCCCTTCCCTGTACAGTATACAGAGACGTCCATCGCAAGTTGTCATGACATCCTGTGAGGTGTTGCAGTGTTACTCGTTCATCCTACAGATGACGTACCGGTGGCGTTGGAACAGGTTGTGTGTTGCCTTTATGTCTGGAGGCTGTCTTTAATTTATAATCCTGCTCATAGAAATGTTTGTAAATGTGCTTTTTGTTTTAATTTGATCCCGGAAGGGATCGATGCTGTTTGTTATTTTGTTTGCTGAGAAGAATGGACAGTGTTATTGATTGAAGCCATGAGTATCTGCTCCTTTTGTTTTTGTTTCCTTCTCCAAATTCATCACTCTTGCACCTAAGCTACATTATGCAAACTGCTTGCATGGATACAGATTTGCACATTGTTGTAATTCTTGTTTTGTATGTTTTCTTTTTCTTTTTCTTCATGAACCAAAACACCAAGAAAAAGAAAGAGAAGTTGTGGATGTTCCAGGAGTAACATTTCTATTGTTTCTTTTGTTATTTTAACTGTCATGCACATTTTTTAAATCGGCTGTTTTGCAACTTCTGGTGTACAGTTGTATATTGTATGTGTACAATAGCGTTAAAGTTATACTACCTGGTGAAAATGCATGCTTGAAGCAATTATTTTTCATCGTGCAGAGAGAGAAAAGGGACAGTGGAGCCGAGTTTGTTCTCAGCTGTCAGCACTTTGGTTTGGGAAGACACTGACAGGAAGAGATGCCTTACTAAAACACTGTGGATCCTTCGATTATCCTACAAGTGCATCTCAATAAATTAGGATATCATTCAAGATCAAAAGTTAATTGGAAGGAAAAAGTGTGGCTGGGTAAGTAATGAGACTCCAACTTAAGAGTTGCCTTTATAAATCTTTTGAAGATTGCATTTACCTTGGTTGGTTGTGAATCTTTTACCATACTTTGTCCCTCCACTAAACTTTCCATTAATATGTTTTGATACAGCAATTTAAAACGGCCAGCTTCCATTACTGGACAAGTGCCTGACAGCATTTTCCCCCTGGTTGTGGTGGCAATAACAAATCTTGGTTTTAATTATTAAAAACCTATTTTACTGAATTCTTTGGAAGAGTGATAAATCTACTGAAATGATCTGAAATGTTCTTTTCCCCCAATTTTTTTTTATTCCTTAGCCTTCTGCGTAAGAATTTTTCTACCATATTTTTTCCTTCCACTTAACATTTAATTGCCATAATTTTTTTTTTTTCTACTGCACTTTTTATTTAATAAAAATTACCTTCTGTGGCTTTAAGATTTCTACACTTTTCCTTCCGAACTTCTAATTAATTTCCAGATTTTTTCATTATAGATTTCTTTATGAAAAACTGTTTTTGCTTTTAACATTTCTTCCACATTTTTTATTTAATATTTCAAATTTTCTGGGGGGAAAAAATCAGCTTTTGAATTGTCAAATATGTCCATATTCTAAATTTACTGAGATGCCCCTGCAGGTTTTGCTGATGTAGGCTCTTTTCTTGATGTGTGAAGATGTACGGGACACTAATCGCTGCATCATGTCTGGTTTTTATCAGAAGTGGGGCGGGTCTTATTTCACGGCCAGTCATTTTACACCTTAACATGGTTTTTCCTACTAATTGCTGTAGAACAGGAAGTTCATTTAGTCATCAGCTAACTGATGGTTATACTTTTTATTTGGGTCCGTTCAAAAACAGCACGATTTTGTTCAACATTCTCTGTCCTGATAAAAAAAAAAAAAAAGTTTGCTTCTCAGCAGATGTGATCATTTTTTCCAACAGTTTGCATTTCATCTTGTTTTTATTACAAAATGTCTGTACAATACAACAAAAATACACAATCATTTCTTTCAACAACGAGGTGAAAAACACAAACTGTTCAATCTTTAAAAAAAAAAAAAAAATAAACATTTCCTAATGAGTACCAGAGTACAGAAGTGAATGTAACTTGTCTCTGACAGACTGCAGGACGGCAACATGATCGACAGTCGGATTTCCTTCGTCATGTTCCGTCATCCCACCAGTTCTGGAGAAACGAGTCAATGAGCAATCCCCCTCGCAGGAAGAAGCACAAAACAGGGCGGCAGGTCCAAAAGCCGTGTGAGAGAAATATCCTACAGCCTTGCATTACTTTGCTTTCAAAATCTGCCTTTGGATCACAGGCACTATGGTGCAAAAAGAGGACGCAAGTCTGGTCTTGCAACTCAGACTCGGTCAGTAATCTTAACATTTTAAAGCACCTCAGGACACAATCCCTAACAATCACATCCTTGTTCTCACGCAGAAAAGCGTTCTCTTTCTCGCCAGCTTTAAACTTTACCCCCAGATGGATCAAGGCAACTAGAGTAGCATCTGGAAATGGATCTACTTGGTCTGAATTAGTTGTATTTATACAGCATCCCTGGTAAAGATCAGTATAAAGCCTTAAAAGAAACTTGTCTTTCACTGCAGCATCACTGGAAAATGTAAGCAGTTGGGAGGGAATTTTTTTTAAATAAAATTAAGTACCAGCATCCCAATGCAATAAAGGGCACAGGATAGTTTTTCACTTCATTTGGGAACTTTAATTTTTTTTTTTTTTTTTTGCTATATTCTTGGGGTATAAATATGTTGCAACACTCTTGACTTTAAATTAAGTGAAGAAAAATAGTTACAAGTTTTTTTTTTAGATCTCTACAGTCAGAGCAACAATAATAAAAACAATGTTAACACAATTAAAAATGATACAAGCAAGGCTTTACCTAGTCTAGCCGATTTCTCCCCATGATATCTGGCATTATGTTTGAAAAACTCAATATTTTAATTATAATCTCGTGGGAGCTACTATAAAACTCAAACTGGGTGATTACAGGGGTTTTCTGCATAATTATGATCCAAAACTTAAGGTCAACATGTATTTTTCAAATCATTTTAAGGCTTTTTACTCATTTTACCAAGGATAAACGTCGGTTCATGAACATTAAACAAAAAATTTTGATAGGAAATATTTCAATCCGATTGTCACGTCTAATACAGGGTACAGTACTGAAATCTTCTCTACCAGAGTAAAGAATACAACAGCAGTAAATTATAAAAGTGTTATACTTTCACTGACAAAGTTACATGATCTGGAAATTCCTTCAAAAAAAACAGCATAAACAAAAGTAAAAGCACAGAAAGTTGTAGATAACAGCTTTCTTTCTCCATCTTGTAGTGAACGATGGTGCATTAATTTACACATCCATGAAAATAACTCAACTTCTACATACAAAACCCACTATGTAAAAAAAAAAAAAAAAGTTACATGCTGTTGCACAAACTGAACCAAGCTAAAAATACAACTGTTCATTTGTTTTATAAACTATTTACATTTCCAAATGTATTTATTTTTTTCCGTTTTGTTTTAAGCCAGAAAGCAAGTCTCTTGTCCTCCCTACCCCCCATTTCCCTGTTTTACAAAACCCCAGATGTGTGTATGCGCACGCACACACACACACACACACAGGCACATGCTTGTGCACGGATGGCTCACACAGGAACATTCAGACAAACAAATGTCTCTTTGGCTGGTGTGAAGCTGGTGGCACCTTGCAGTCCGTGTGTGTCATTACATTTTGTCAAAAGGAAACAAAGCTCACGCTAAAAATAACACCATCTAACAGCATAGAAAATAGGCTCCAATTATAATATAGTGATATATCTCCTATGTATTTGCAAATATATATATATTTATATACCAAAAACATACTTCATATTGTTTAAGGGCCTGCCACACATATGCCCTTCATTGTGTTTATAGATATGTACTGATAAATCACATTCAGAAGAGTGATGGTAAATTTCAAAGGAAGGCATCAATAAATAGATGTGTGTGTCTGTGTGTGTGTGTGTGTGTGTCTGTGTGTGTGTGTCTGCCATGTTAAACAGCTCCAGCCGTCCGTCAGTCGCCCTTTGTGCTCTGTGTCGCGTCCAGATTGACCACCTGGAGCTCCGTCAGGTTACTGCTGCTGCTGCTGCTGCTGCTGCCGCTCGACTGCTGGCCAATCACCATCTGCAGAAAAATTAATTCTTGTTTTTTTTTTTTTTAAACACAAGCATATCAGGCGAGGGGGGGCGCGGGGGGGGACTACAGACAGCCAATCACAGGTCATCACAGCACACAGCAGCCAGAGCAAATGGACATCCTGCAGCTAATCCACAGCAATCCGTTTGCCCTGGAAAAATAACACTCAAGATGACGCCATAAAACACATTAGCTTAATGTTTGCCACTTCATTTCAATCGTTTTATCCATGCACTGCTACCGTGGCGCTACAGGCGCAGCTCAGTAAGCCGGAATAACTTCAAAAAGTCGATTTATTTGAGTAATTCTATTAAATAATTCTAACTCATTTTATTGATGAAAGTGGAATATTGCAAGTATCAAAAATTAAAACTAAAATAAAAAAATTCTGTTTATCAGAAAATTTGATCAGATATGATTATAAAAAAAGGACTACACAAGTTTTCCTTCCAGTAAATGTTCATCTAAAATGCATCAGAGATTCAATTTTTTGAAGTTAGAGGAAATGGGTATACTGAAAAGCTCATCTTATATATTGATGTGTTCCACACAGAGTGACATATTAGAAGTGTGTATTTCAAGTAAATGTGACATAGGCAATGAAAACCCAAAATTAAGTTTCTAAAAACTTATTTTCTATTTTTTTCTGTTCTTATTAAATAGGAACTATATTTTTTTTAAAAAAAGTATTTTAAATACAGAAATCTTATGCTGACAATTTTCTACTGTATTTCTTCCTTCCACTAAATTTTCAGATTTCAAAAATGGATAAGATGTGCAATGTATTTTTCGAAACCAGAGAATATTAAATATTTTTCACTCTTTAGGTTAGAATGAGTCTGGAATAATTTCTAATCAATTGCCTTTTTTTTAAAATAATTTTTTAATCTGCTTTTGTACAAATTAAATAACTTATGCTACACACTTTAATCTTGATGACACCAATACATATAGATACATTATTCATATTATACACATGTTAATTTCGATGCTTCTATTCAAAAGTAAAAACTGAGTTTATGAAACTCAAGACAAATAATGTTTTTTTTTTGTTTTTTTTTTAAGGAACTATTTTCACTGGTTCCTTTTCTTCCACTACACTTGAAAATAACTTGATTTGATTTCAAATGCTATGTATTCATATTTTTAACAGATACACTGGCATATTTTGGGTTTTCATCAGCTGCAAGCAACAATCATCAAAATTAGAACAAAGTGGTTGAAATCTATTGTTATGTGTAATGAATCATTATTAGTTTACTAAAATAAATGACCTTTTTGATGCGATTCTTTTTTTTTTTTTTTAACCAAGATGCACCTGTGTAATTGGTGTATTCTGTATGTGTTTGGCAACAAATTAAAAACCAACAAGATGCCAGCTGACCACTCCACATTCATTCAATAAAGACCAAACAGGACGCCGCCCTGCGGTCTGTGTGCCCAGTGCTCTGTTAAGATGCATTAGTGAAGTCAACGTGGCATGCTGGTTGCATAGGGAATATGAGAGTTTCACTTGTGAAATGCAGATCTTGCCGTACTGGGTGTAGCTGCACTGCTGAGACAGGGATCTGCAACGTGCCGGGAGGTGCTGTGAGGAACACCTGAGGGACGGCACCTGGGCAGGAAAACACAGAAAGATGGAAAAAAAAATCTGTGAATCCTCGCCATCCATCCCTCTGTCTGAAGCGACGCGGCGCGGCGCAGCTCCCACCTGTGTCTTGGCTGTGCGCGTGGGACACCTGCATGGCCGTGGCTCCCTGGGGGTAGGCGTTGAGCACGGCCAGCCCCCCGTCGGCCAGCGCCGGCGTGGGGGCGTACATCACCGTGTGAGGGCTGGGGTACATCATGTGGCCCGGCACAGACGTTGGCACTGACGAAGTGACGATGGTTGCCGGGAGACTCACCGTTGCTGGGGGAGACGGAGAGAGACTCTAAAGGCATGAGGGGTGCGCAACATGTTGGCCAGCAGATGGCGCTTGATATCCAAACTCTCCTTCCTGCTCAGGCATGTGCATTCCATCACAATGTATCTATCGCTCATCATTTGTAGCGGGAAGCTTTCTTATCAAGAGCATTTAAAAATTAGCACAGATTTCCTATAATAGACATTTATTAAGAAATGTTTAGTTTTCATTTCATGAATGGTTATGTAACATTTTGCGGCTCTAAACGAGTTTTATTTTGAAGGAAATAAAATGGCTCTTTGGTTTGTAAAGGTTAAACACTGATGGGTTAATTCGTGTGCTAGAGTGGCCTAGTCAAAGCCTTAAACTAAATCTCATTGAGAATTTGTGGCCAGGTGACCAATATTCCAACAATATTCTCTGAAATGGAAATAAAATCCGTTAAAGTTTGGCGTTGTTTGAAGTAACAATACTTTTTTAAGACACTGTAAACTTTTTATTCAAATACTATAAAATATTAAGAAATTGTATGTATAAAAATTCTGGTAATAGCGAATAAAGCATTGAACAAAAGTCTTTCTTCTGGAATTAAGAAATTATTTAAGTTAAGAGGGAGTAAAAATAATTTATAAGGTTTTTTTAATATTGGAAGTAAAATCTAATCACTGATTGATTGACACATATTGTGTAACCATGTAAATTAAGTATGTGTATTAAAAATAAATATCTTTCATTATTGTAGGCTGCTGATTCTTTGAATAGGGTCGGAAAGTATAAGTGTTATCTTCAGCCTATTCCTGCATTTGACATATTATTGGTTTGCGAAATGACGTTTTCTTTTTCGTAACGCTGTAAATTTACCAGAAATAAAGTTAACCTGAATCTGTGTAGACGGGGATCGCTCCAGTGAAAATCCGACCTACCGGTGGAGTTGGTGGAGGTGTGAGAGATCTCGGGGCTGCTGTCGCTGTTGGAGGTGGGCTGTGTGTTGGGATGGACCTGGATGGCCTGGAGCTGCTGAGGAACGCCTGCACCTGCAGAAAGAAAATAAAAACACACACACACACACACACACACACACACACACACACACACAGAGGCCATGAAGCCACTGCGGCAACTCGACAGAACCTGACCCAGGGAACAAGCAGCAAATAACTACGTCACATTAGTACCGTTAGCAGAGTTAGGAGAAAGTCCTCGTGCGTGTGGAGAGAGTAACTCTAGCATTAGGTGGTTGAATATTAGCAGAGGAAGTAGAGAAAGCGGTGTGCAAGCAGCAGGTTCATGGAGGTATGACTGAGATTAGCGGAGGCAGGCACGGTGGCAGCATGCAGAGCAGATCACCTGTGAGGGAGACAGCAGCAGGGAAGCGGAGGACAGCCTGCTGTCCCTGCTGTGGCTGCGGGGCGGCGGCCAGGGTCTGACCATGCTGCCCCTGGAGGGCCAGAAAGTGCTGCTGCAGCTGGCTCAGAGGAATGGTGGGGGTGCTGGGGGGGAGAGGAGTGCCTGCTGCAGGGGCACGCACACAAATACACATGGGTTAAAACTAAATAGTATTCTAAGAAAAAACAGAAATCCTGTTTTTCATTGGCCTGAAGCACAAAAGTGTCGTCTGCGTGTTCAGAGACTCGCTAAATATAAAAAGGCAACATTTACCGTCTCCTTCCCTCAGCATCAGAAACTGTGAGATTGTGAGGTCAAAGCAAGAACGGCGCCAAAACCCTACAGAACTTAACCTCAGTCTACCATTACCAGCCTGGTCAACAGCCAAACTATTGTCTGGGGTTTTTCAACTGTTTGAGGGTGATTTTGATGAGCTGAATCCAAAAAGCACATTGGTTTTGCTCAATCAGGTCAACTTTCTGAACTATAGGTGCAAAATGGATGACTTGTTCTCACATATGGAGCAGTTTCCTGAGAATCTGGATCAATGAGTGACGAGCAGGAGGAGAGATTCCATCAGGACAGAAAAGAGATGGAGAATTTTGCACAAAGATGATGTAATGTTCAATTTACATGCACTTGCCCTTATCAGTGCTTATTATTCAATTTACAGAAATCCAAGTTTGTAACATTTAATTAATACACTCTGTTAGAAAACCATTTTTTTTCTCTTAAAATCTTTTTTGGATGAGAAATCTTAATGGAAATGAACTGATAATGTCACAAAATGTCATCTGATCTTAGTCAGAAGATCGGATTTCTCCACATCAAATTAGAATAAAAAGTTGACCTGATTGAGAAAAATGGATGTCATTTTTGGATTCAGTGTTGCAAAATAGTCCTAATTCAGTTGAGGAAAAAAAAAAAACAGACTTCCAAATAACTATTTTTTTGTAAGTCAGTGTTATTATTTTGTCTGCTAATTAACGTATAATATATTTTGCCTCTGAGGAATTAAGGGTAAACACCAAGTTGTTGGCCGCGAGCCAGGACTCACAGGAGCCGAGGACTAAGTGGGATCATTTATTTTTGGTGGCAACCAACCCACAACAACAAGAAGATTCCTTAAAGGGCTGCAGTCAGAGCGGCCATCATTGTTTTCTGTCTGCTGCCCCGGTTCATTAATGTTTGACCTTAAAGCTGAAATGCAGAACTTGCAGATGGCGGGATGCAGGGAGGCAGGGATTGGATGGACAAACAGATAAATGGACAGATGGACAAACGGATGGATGGATGAATGGATGGATGAATGGTTGAAAAAAATTGATGGGACTGTTGAATAAATGGAAAGATGGTGAAACTGATCGATGGACAGAGAAACTGAATGACAAGTGGATGGAGTTATGGATGAACAAACTGAGGGATCGTTGGTTGATTGGTTGGTTTGATGAACAAATGATATTTGGATTGTTGGACCAACAGATGGTAATAGAAACTGATGATTAGGTAGTCTGACTGGAGAAGGAACAGACAGGATGGACAGCAAATCTTAGGGATGGGAAATAAAATTATTTTTTTAAACACTTCGTTGACTCTTGCCACCCTTATTCAAACCTACAAAATACTTCAACTGAACTCCGTATTTATCCAGACTTTCACACTGCAGTAATTCAGTTTGTGTTTTTCGGGGGGTTTTTTTAAGTAAAACGACGACTTCTTTTGATTCTAGACGTGATTAATTCAACATGATGTCTCAAATGTAAATGTAGGGTAATGGGAACATCAACGTTCCCATTATGAAACATCTTCCTTTTGGGAAAGTGAGAGTAATTAATTAATTTCAATTTGTATAAACGGTACAAGATGAACTGCTGAGGTTTTCTTCAAACACACCGAGTTCTCCTCAGAACCCTGAAACAATGACAAACAAGATTTGTTCAACATCCAAGTTTCAAGATCCTGAGCTGTAAAAGTTCATCTCGTTGGCACATAGCAACCAGCCGCACCAACTGCGGATGAGCAGAACAGCCTGAAACTCCTCTGACTCAGGCTTGATGTCCTTTTGGGTTGTCATTTTCAACAGAGCTGTCCTCCCCCTCCGCTCCCTGCCTCTTTAATGGCCTTCAAAATGTTTCTGGCAACAGAAAAAGAACGACAATCTCCAAGAGGCAGACACCAGGGTAAAAACACAAACTCCTAATGAAGATTTGAACGCTTTTCCATGAATCTGAATGAAAGAATTCATTTTGAATCCATCTGTGAAGGTAGAAGGCTACAGATTTCCTTTCTGAGCAGGATTCTGAAGTGGTTTTATGCTCCATATGCAGTTGCTGCAGTAGGGTGGGCAGGCCCCATCAAGCTGTCAACTGTGGAGCTTTGTGTGTGTGTGTGTGTGTGTGTGTGTGGAGTGTGTTGTTCCACCTGGTGCTGCTGCCATGTGCCAGACAGGTGGTGAAGGGGAGAGAGGGAGCAGGCAGCAAAGCAAGAGAGCAGAGGGTGGAGGGACAAGGTTGCAAAGGGAGAGAAAGCTGGCAAAAGAAAAATAAAAACAAAAATCTGAGCAGAGACGGTAGCTTGTCCCCCCCTCCCCCCATCAGTTAGAATCACCCACTAGAGGGGCAACATGTGTCTGTCCACAAACACTGCTTTATCGCCACAGCTGATACTGAGAAAATGAGCTTTCAATGCAACAGGAAACCTCTTCAGCACGAGACAATAACTCAACTGTATTTTATGAAAAGATGCGCTGATAGCAGAAAGACCAGTTTGCAAAAATCAGAACAGGTGACGTAAACCGGTACTTGATGAAGATTCTAGTTTCTTTATAAGAACTAAATGAAATCACATAAAAGCTACTTTTTTTTCTAGTAACAATAATTAAAAAAAATACTAAAATACTTTTAATTTAAAAAAATATATATTTTCTTGAAAATGGCACCAGGTTAGAGCTTTCGCTCATCTGCATATTTACATAATTGGAAAAAAGTAATTAGCAAATTACTCCCATATGTTTTCAATTTTCGAACACATCTGCAGAACTACACCTCAATTAAACTATTTCATTTATATTTACAAATTAAAGGCCCCAGAATAAGTCCTGGACTTCAATAGGCTATTAAAGGACATCTGGTGCTTTGACAGAAAACCTCTAACTGTAATGAAACTGACCAGCAAACAGATTAATTCTTCCCAACTGAAGAGGAGCTACCGCTAGCATGAATTCGGCTATGGTCACCCAGCTGGTCTTGGGTTTTTTTTTTGTTTATTTGCTTGTTTTTTTTTTTTGTTTTTGTTGCATTGCTGGTCATACTACTAATAAAATCTGACCGCAATCAGACTTCTGTGTGAGCGGTTTACAACCGAATGCACAGAAGAAGGTTGAAATAACAGAGCTACGCAGTGTTTGTGTCTATGGATCTATTTTAAAGTTTATTCAGCAATAGTAGCCGGCAGTATATTCACAATATCATAAGATGGAGGAAGCTAATAAAAAGAAAGCACTACTAACAGAGATTGCGCTTTGTGGAATATTGGCTGCAACTTCTGTAGAAAAGTCTGTTTGTGTGTGTAGTCGGAACCAGGAGTAGTGGGATTGTGATGCGATGCACTTCAGTGACTCGGACGTCTTTCATAATAATAATTTTCATTCATTGTTTACATCCAGATTCACCAAATTATGAATCTTCTGGTGCCAAATTATGACGCATGTCTCGTATCAATAACGTAAGAGTTGAATAATAAGCGGCATGACCGCTCAGGCGTATCTGATTTAGTACAACAGCACAAAAACAGCAGATTTGAATCGCATTTGACTGCTGCGTGAATGTAGCCCAAGTTGCTTATTCATATGCTGTTAGAGGAAATAAATATACAACTGGCAAAAACAATCAGTGCCTCTCTTATTTATACCTCTGGAATCTCTGTGACCTCCTGAAGAGAAATGAATAATCACAGGAGAGACCATTCAGGAAGCCTCCAGGGACTTAAAACCAGAAGCCGCTTCACAGAGTTGATCAAGTGCAGAGTTTGTGTCTCTGGAGTCCCCCCTTAATGAAAAGGTCAATTCTAGTTCAGCATCACTCCGACACAAAGGATCAAACTCCAGCGTGCCTCAATTATAATTTCACCACAAACCAGAGACACTTAGCTGAATATTCATAACTAATTATGGGGCTTGCTCATCGGCCCTCTTTGCCAGGCCTATTGTGTTCCTCTCACTTAATTATTCGTGTCCCCATCTGACTATCAAAGGTAGGGCCCATCGCCAATAGACGACGTGTCTCCCTTGGATACCGCGGGCTTTGTGAAACCCGAGGGTGCCGAGTGTTGGTGACTCGCTATGAAGAGCTGCAGCGTGATGTGAACAGCTCAGAGAGGTAGGCGTGACCACCTGAAGATGACGGCTGAGGTCGCGCTGTGGCACCGTTCAGATTCTAATCAGCTAACAAGCTTCACTGCACAATGACATTAGCAAAACATGGAGGGACAGGATGAAGGTAAGACAGAAAATATAAAAAAAGGAGAATTTGAACAGAGTACCGACTGCTGAGGACTTACCGGACATGAAGGTGAAGCCACTGGGAAGCTGCATGACTCCCGTTGAGGTGCCGGCCGTCTTGAGGACAGTTCCATTAGCGCTGATGTTGCTGCTGGTCGAGACGGGTGCCAGGTAGTTGGTGATGGGAAACGACGCACCAGTGCTCACCTGCATGGTGGTGGAGGTGGTGGGTACCGTGGACTGGGCGCTGCTTGTTGTGCCCGGTAGATTGGCTACAGTGAACGTTGGCTTCAGTGTATCCTGCGAAGGAAACCGAAAACTGAATACAGGAACTGTAGCTGGTATCCATTATGGGAGGTTTAGCGATGCATGTCGCAAAAAAATTGGGAAAAGGATCCTCCCACAATCCAAGAAAACCCAACTTCTGTTGTTCAATTATTGCCTACAAAGTGAATAACCTGAAACAATTTGTATGCAAGTACAAAATGGACAATTATGTCTGATTTGAGAATTTGTATGCCATTCATCTCCTTATTTATCAAAATGCATAACTATCAAAAGAAAGAAACTGACCAAAATGACCAATGTATGCTGAAGGTCACAATTTGTCAAATTAAATTTGAGCCAACTGGATTTGACCTTTTATGATCATCACTATAGTTCATAGTACTGAATGTCCACAAAATTGAGAAACTTTACAAATGAAGATGACTGGACCATCCGATAAACGCCTGAATACACAAACTAAGACCATCTTTAGTCGGATCTTCTCTGCTGTCTGCTTTTATCCATAAGTTACCAAAACGCATCATTAACCAGAGGAATAAAGTGATGCACAAAGGTTTTTTTAAATGGGCACCAAATGAAACGTAGAAGGGAATGAATCGATGAAGGAACAAACTGATCGTTGGTAGGAAATGTCTCAAGACAGTTTCTTTTCGTGCCCTAAAAAGGCCAAAACCAGGAAGGTATCATGATAACCAGCATCCAATAAAGTGTACAATACCTTGTCCTTTAAAGGGTCATAATATTGTATTTGACAAGATTCAACTGGCCCAAAAAGGCATTAGAAGAATAATCATTGAAAATGTCATCTATGGTGAGATAAAAAAAAAGTGTGACATGGTCCCAAAAAGATGGTAGGGATTGGCAAAAGAGGTTCAGAATTCCCCACAAAACACCAACCAGTATTGCAGCTGGATGCAAAACAGATGCTTATGAGAGTGTTTATCATTTTATATTCTTTCAGTATTTCAGGGATCAATAGACTGCTGATAGAAACCAAAGCTTGTTTTTAATGGTTGGTCCCTATAATTAGCTCCATGTGGCAATATGGGGTGTTCTTATTAAATTAGATTAAATACCAAATTAAGACAGAAGCTCATTCCTGGTTGGAAATAATTAAAAAAAATGTCAGAACATCTCATCCATTTATCCTGCAATTAGAATTCATTTCTTGATTTATCTCCATCTGCCTATACATCGCCATCTCACCACGTTTGAACTACCATCTGGTAGGGTTACTATGACAACTGACTGACCATGGTAAAAGGCAAAGAAATGAGGCAGATGAGATGATCAAAAGGAGAGAGATGTAGCATCAAACTGTAGCCTAATGTGCAGCTCCATTGAACCACCTAGCAGGATGTGTCTGTGAGTGGGCTCCATGATGAGAGCAGAGTGGGCGTCAGGCTGAGACTAAAAAGCCCAACTAAACCCACAGTGCCACAGCGTACACACTCACACCAACACTTAGCACATGATGCTAATGATGTTTAATAGCAGGATGGGAACAGGCCTGCATATTAGAAAGCATTCAGAAGGTTTCGGGTCTGTGTGGGTTCACTGCTCTCAGGGTCTGACTGCAGGTGATTAAACTTAAATATAACGATTGTTACTGTGGGGAGGAATAAATGGAGTGACAATGAAGCCAGAAAGTTTGTGAACCCTTTTGCTTAATCTTTAAATAGAGAAACATTTTCAATTTAAGCACCTATTTACAGAGGTATTACTATATAATCCTTTAATTATTTGGGTTGGTAAAATACTCAGGTCTCCAAATTTTCCAACTTTAAAACCGTTAATACAAAAAGTTCATGATGAGGTTTTGGCAGAGATATTCAGGCCTTTTACAAAACCTGCGAAAACCAGAGACCAGAGCAAAGGAAGCAAACAAGGAAGGAAAAACATGGATAGACGAACAGACACTTCATGCACCAAAACCAAATGCCAACAAACTAACAACAACCACCTTCTGTGTGGATGTCGTTACTGAGGGAGTAAAGTTTCAAGTTATGTCAGAAAATTGGACAGATGAACGGATGGATGGATGGATAAACAGTCTGAAATTAAGGAGTGAACACATTGTTGCAAACAATTGGTATAGTGCATTTCTTTTCTCTGTTTTGGGTCAACATGGCATCACTAAAAACTAAAACATTTATTATTAAGTCATACTCTGGGAAGTAATACTTGACATTGCAGAGGTTTTAAACTTAGCTGAAGAGGAACAAACCACACTTGTCTGGGTTCTCTTACACCAACCTGTCAATACATGAAAATTTATAGACATCCCTGATGTCTATAAAGCTATGTAGATGCCATAACTGTAGCTACAGTAGCAGCTACAGCTACTACCATCCAACTAAGAGATTGCGAGGTGAAATTTTTTTTTATTGATATTTCGGTTTCACATCTTCTTGTTTGTCGTCTGTATTGCACTTGGACTGAAAATGCAGCATGGAATTTGCCCTAGTTTCCCAGCGTCACTTACAATCCGTCAGCAGTTTGAGGGCAACATCCAGATGATAACCTTTCAGATACTTGATTAATAAAAATCCACTGATATTGGACCAATATTTGGCTCACATTTAGGGTCTTTTCAATGTTTCTAGACTGAGAAGGTAATCAAACAGTTAAATTGCTCCACAGTAGTATATGAGATGGAGAGAAAAAAAAGAGATAATCCAAGATTATCATCTGGATCCACAAAGTTAGTAATATATCTAATGCTGAAACAGTTACTGTGCAGCCAGCTCATCCTTGCAAACTACTATTGGTTTTTATATGTGACTGATTACGTGGGTGAGAGGTGGTTGCTCCAGCATGGACTCGTCTGATAAGACCTTTCAACCATGCAAACATGTAAATGGAGCTACTGTGCTCTCTGAGCAGCTATATGTCATAATGCTCATAATATGATGTAAAGATAGCATTTCAACTTCAAACACTTTCAGTTTTCTGGTCTGTATAAGGTATAAATGACTAAAAAAATGCACAACTATGATCTGTTTAAAAGGTCTGCACCTAAGATCCAGACTAGTCCAAGGTCCCTCTCTGGTTTAGTTAAACAGCAGCTCAACCGTCGAGGGAGGGAGGGAGGGGCGGGGGACAATTTGAGCTCAACAGGAAAACTGAATGCATTCATACAACAGAGCACAACGCAGCTGTAACCACGTCTTCACGCTTTCGCCAGACTCCCCAGCTAACACTCAGTAAAGCTAACAAGATAGACAAGAGTAACTGAATTGAGGAAGCAGCAAAGTCAGAGAGGAGACAGAAAGTGTGTAGGTGGGGGCAGATCTGAGTGGGATACATCACAGGGGACAGAGAAGAAACAGCTGAGGGCACAGACAGCTGGAGAGAAACCTGAGCACCTACGAGGGGCAAATAGCCCCCCTCTGGGCCAGATGAGGCAGCATGGGTCCGCTCGTAAAACCCCCTAACGTCTACAACCAACCCAGATGCTCGATCTTACACAGTTAGTTAAGAAAATGGCTCACTGACATGACAAGGTCATCGTGTTCCAGTTTTCCATTTCACACCACTCAGGGGAGAGAGGAACATCTGCTCCTGCTCTGCAGACGTGTCGTCATTGAGGTCCAATCAGTGTCTGGGAGGTTAGCTTCAGAAGGTGTGCCACACACTCCTACCTCCAACCAGCCTGTCACTATCTGTGTGACCCACATAGAGACCTTCCAATGACCTACTGCTTTATTTGACCAGTTTGATGGTCAGTTATCCAGCTCTGCTTCAGAGGGTGCATTCACACCGCTTCAATCGGACTCTAGCTTGTTTGTCTAGAAAGTCCAGTTTGTTTGATAAGGTGTGAATGCACATCAAACTATGGCTCGCCCACAAGCCTAGGCACAGCTGTGCTTTCTATGTTGCCTTCACATTTTTGACTGCAGAGGGTCACAAAGGTTCTTCTCTGGTAAAGTGGCAATGCTAAACGTTTTACACTCTCAGCTCACCGTTTTGATTTCCAACCATTAGATAAACTGCAGCAAGATGGGGCAGAGGAAACTGGTCTGGCGTTCTGTTTGTTTGTGATATCTTCCTGGTGGAGGGCAACAGCTGAGATAATGCTCCCAACAACTTAACATTCTCCCTCTCACACGCCATAACTTCATTTTTCTTTAACATAGAAGGTACTACTGGATCAGTTCGTCTGTTTCATTTTGTGCATTACGCTGCGTCTTCTCAAATGCCCAACCGGTCGTGGCAGTTTGTAGTTTACACCGAGCCAGGCTCTGGTCCTGCTGGAGGTTTCTTCCTGTTAAGGGGCAGATTTTTCTCTCCACTGTCACTACAGGTGTGCGCGGTATGAGGGATTGCTGTAAAGTCAACGACAGGAGGAGTATGATTGAACTGAAGTAAGGTAAAAAAAAAAAAAATTTCATCTAATCTGATGATTCAAACTTCTACACATTCAGATGAACTATAAATATAAGGAAAAAAATGCAATAGTTTTGTTTGACAGCGTTTTGAATTCAACAGGAATTAAGGAATTAAAAAATTGTTCCCATTTGTGTATCCAATCAAAGCATTAATTCTTGCAATTTCACTGAGTCAAAAAAGAAGTGCAATATACTAGGTGCTGGTTGATCTTTTTAGAGACCAAAAGTCTGAGTTGTATGTTTTGGTGCATTTAAATAAAAAAATAAAAAAAAGGCCAGCACCAATCTGTGCCTGATTAACTCGATGTTACGACAGCAAATGATGTCAGAGTTTTATAGTTGAGCAAGTAGAGTACAGAGTCATCTGATATAAGGCCTGCCCCCTTACCCGGCTATCTATCCATTTTACAACAGAAGCATTTAACTACAGAGACAAAGATGAACTTTGAAAACAACTAGTTGAATGTTAAGACAGATTCTTTAAATATACCAGCGATCTTGTTAAAGCACTCTGGACGACTTCTGTCAGGTCACTGTTTTCGTTTTTATTTGTTTGATTTTATTAAACCTTCTATGTAAAAAGAAGAAAAAAAGAAAAGAAAAAAAAGTCTCTGGCCTTCCAGATAAAACATGTTCCAAAAGGAGAATAAATTTGAGCAATTAGAGTAAGAAGGACAAATAATTCCCTTTTCACGAGGGATTTTATTCACTCCAAACTGAAGGTGACAACTGGCAGGCTGGTCCAGTGTCGGTGTGAGAGGCCATTGTGCAGTTTACTGGTGACTGGCCCTCTTCTAATCTCCCATTTGCTGGCTCCCATCTCCCAGTTTGTCACACTGCCAGCAACATGGAATTTGCAGCTCCATTTGGGACTGCTAAAAAAGGCAAGGCAGCCCAAGTGGAGGAGGTGCAGCCAATGGCGGCTGACCTGTCCAGTTGCTTGCTGTAAAATAAGGGGGTGGAAGTGGGGGGCTGGGGGCTGGTGACGTCATGTTGCTTTCCTCCCCTGCTAACACATGCAACACACCGCGTATGCATAAGTGTACAATATACTGAATAGTGGACTTGTCAAGTGATTTACAGAGGCTCTTTAAAACCAAGCTGCACACAGAATGGCAGCAGTTTACTCAGGACGTTTCCTGGTTGGTTTGGCTATTCAAGCTGCACTAATGAGCATTACAACCGAACTCAGGGAGGATTTTAACAGCAATGACACTGACAGAGCGAGAAGTAGGGAAGCATGGGAGAAGAGGAGGAAGAGGGAAAAACCAGAGCATACTGAGAAGCCACTGCTTTCCAGCATGTCTGAGTTATGAGACTTGTTATTTCTGTTCATGACTAGCATAAAGAGCAAAAAAGGTTTTTAAAGATTCACCATTCAAGCCATATCCTAAATTAGAGATCTGACATAAACAAAACAGAAAAATCTGGAGGAACACAGGGAGGCGTTAACAGTGTTGTCTTTAACATACTGGGATTTTAGGGGGCAGGACATGTTGACCAAACAATATTTACAATATTAGGAAAATATGCATGTGTGATACTACTGTAGGATATTGTAACTAATCTCTATTGTTTCTTTTTCAATTACTTGTGAGCTTCTTGGCCATTACAAATTCACAACAGGTGTGAACCTCTGGGGTGGCGAACAGTCATCAACCTGACAAGATAAACATCAGCACATGAAAAAATGGCAACAGTAACATCCAGAGAATCAGTGAGGACTGTGATCAAATATACAAACTTTAGATAAAAATAGCTTCACATAATAAGAGCCTAGCCAAATTACTACAACATTTATAGAATTAAGAAATTAATTAAATGGGACCAGTCTGACAACGTGAAGTAGGCTAAAAAGAACTATTAATCTGGAAAGGGTTATGAAGTCATGTCCAAGGCTTTGGGACTCTGTTTCAGAATAACCAATAAAAAAATAATCAGAAGCCTTTTAGGAAAATATTGTTTTTACTCATGAGATAAATGTGAGACTTTCTGGAAGGGGGATGGCCCATTACATTTGGCGAAACTTATGACTTTTGGACAGTTTTCCATGGATGTCGTTTTTTCATTTTTCCATAAAAGTCAACTTACTAATTACGATTGTTTAGCAATCTTAAGGAAGTGGAAATTGTTTTCAGTTCTTGCACATTTTATGAACAAGGGGAGACTCCTTTCTCACCGTTTCCAACCCCAAAACACCAGTCAGACCCAATTAAAAGGAAAACTGAATCTGACCGGTTAGCAGTATCGATGTAGACCAAGCTTTTAAAGCTACAGCTTCAACTCCTGTCTCTCCAACAACACACTGTACAGTTTTCAGCCTCCTAATGAGATGGTACAGAAAGGTCTGGAGTGACCAAAGCCTTTGCCAGTTGAATGGAGAATTTATGGATATTTTTGATACGTAAAGCTAAAAAGCTGATTTTTGACCAGTTGACCAGAAGATCAACTTGAAACTTGTATTTTTTCTCCCAGAGCAACTTCCACCATGACTTTCTACGACTACAAACATTATACTTCTGTAAGTTGACACAAAAAGAAGCTGAAAACTAATAACCAACAACACTGCTGTACCAGTCAGTATTAAAAGGGAACAGCTGGGAAATACACCTTTTTGTTTTTTTATTGTTCAGGAAAACAAGAGGAAAATGTCCAATTCTGTTTTCTATGAAGATAAAAATCACCTACTAGAATCGGTACAAGATGTAATAAGCATCTTGTTGGAAGAGCTGGTTTACTTTGCTTCCAGTCTGAAATGCAAAGTGCTGGAGAACCAGACACCGAACAGATAAAGATGTGTTAACATATTCTCCTGTAACCATGGGCCAGAATGAGGACTTCACTGTAGCATAACCTTAAGTAAAAATAGCATTTGCACAAAAATGTAAAACTAAAAATGAAACAATGTTCCTGGGAACGCCTTAGGATTCCCCCAGAGATGCTGGCCCAAGTGGCTGGGAAGAGGGACGTCTTGGTCCAAGTCTCTGCTTAGGCGGAGGATGAAACAAAAATGTATACCATGATCCAATTTGTTTATTTGATTGTTTAAAACAAAAAGTTAGTTTTGTACACAAACAATAGTTTAAGTACTTAATGTACAGAATTTTTTGCCATTCTTGAAATTCAGCTTTTTATGGAGTAAAAAATAAAAAGAAGTTGGTGTTAACTAGTTTATTAGTCAAGCTATCTGCTCTAGGAGTCAGTCACTACGAGTAGCTTTCCAAGTAAAACTTTAAGACATGGCAAGATGAGAAGTGACAGATGGTGCTCTGTTGGTTTTCTACACTAGAATTGGGCTGATAAGACTAAATGATATAGTAGCCAAGCAGTTCCTGGATTGGCTGATTTCCAAATGCCAGGCCATTGCCTATCAAGTAGCATTACAGCCCATCAAGTATAGGTATGTCAGTTTTAAAAACTTTGCAATAAACATAGATCGCTGCAGTGTATAACAGACGTACATCTCATTTTTATTTGTTATAGGACTGAAAAAATTAATTACATTAATCATGATGAATCAATCATTGAAACAGTCATTTAGTAACAACTAATTGTTAACTGCAGACAGAACAACATATTCAGAGCAGTAATTAAGCAGACATTTATATATATATATATATA